>NC_056746.1:750676460-750834798 GCF_019279795.1 Protopterus annectens | reverse complement strand
AGGCATCAAAATGGTCCTCTGTGGGATGTAGAAGCACTTTAGAGGCAGCAACCTGGTCCTCTGTTCATACCTTCACAAAGCACTACAAACTGGATTCCTTTTCATGGTTGAGAGCAGGCTTTGCTAGGACCATTCACCATGTTAAACTTGGTAGACTTTTGTGAGTCAGTCACCAAAGTCATGGACGAGGGGAAGATGGTGCATGCTGCCTACCTTTACTTGGCCAAGGCCTTTGACACTATTCCCCACTTGGGCATAATAGATAAATTATCACAGCTTGGCGTAAATCTGTATGTGACCAGATGGGTAGCTAACTGGCTCACTGATAGAACTCACTGAGTCAAAATAGGGGAAGCTACCGCAAGTAGTAGACCCATAACAAGCAGCGTACCCCAGGGATTGGTCTTGGGGACCCTACTGTTTCGGATATACTTCTCCGAAGTGCAAGCCAAAACCAGAGGTTCATGGCTGATCAGGTATGCGGATGACTGCAAGCTGGGCACAGTCATGAACTCCCCTAGGGATGTAGACATACTAAAAGAGGGTCTCACCATGACAAGTGCCAGAAACACTGCCTCAAATTAAACGCCAAAAAGTACATCACCCCCCCCCCCCTTTGGGGAGAGTGACGTCTCCACAGATTATCACATTAATAACAAAGTCCTAAGCATGCAAGCAGTTGTGAGGGACCAGGGCACCCAAGTTGACAGCATTCTCACCTTTGACCACCATGTTGCCTCCATTGTATGGTGAGCTTTTTACATGGTTCACCTTACTGAGTTCCGCTGTGGCGACCCCTAACCAGGAAAAGCCGAAAGAAACAAACAAACCTTATTAGTAAGGGTATTTCTTCCAGGAAAGAGGAAGTCACAATTTCCCTGTATTCCTCCCTTATCAGGCCCATCATTGAGGATAACACCCCTTTCAGCATGTACCTCATGAAGCTCATGCAGGAGCTGGACAGACCACAGAGGTTCCTGACCAGGAGAATCCAAGGCTTCAAAAATCTATCCTACACGGATAGGCTAAAAGCCCTGTCCCTCTATGTCCCTCTATTCCATCTCATACAGACTCCTCAGAGGTGATCTATGTCTGGCATATAGAGCAATATCTGACCCGACCTTGATGAAATTGCTGCATATCCGCAAGTCAAACTCCACTTGCATAACCCGCACACAAAACCTCAACTTGGTCTGTGACATCAATAGGACTTGCTGGTGGGACAGATTGTCTCCCAGAGACTCCCCCATCTGTGGAATAGACTCCCTCTCCACGTCAAGCAGAGTACTTCATTATCCCTCTTTAAGAGGAACTTGGATGACTGAATGGTAAATAGAAAATATACCCCTGGGAGTCCACTTGTGTCCCTGCTGGACAGGGGCATAGGATGCTGATTTGTGGGAACATGGGCTAATTTACTGGCTAGGCTTATAAATGCCCAAGGCAAGTAGCCTAGTAACTTGCTATGATCCTATGATTGGTGGAACTCAACCTTCAGCCCAGAATTAGAGCACTTCATTTTATGTAATAAATGCACTTATCAAGAGGTTCGTGTTAAACTATTAAACAGTTTTTACAGCAGAAAGCATTGTATGACAGGTAGAGGATGAAATTCCCATTTAAGCAAGAATACACTCATATTTTGCATAATGCCAAACCGAGCACCAGAACCGATTTTTTTGTCACATTAATAATGGGATGCCAGTCTGAAGATCAAGTTGTTTATCCTTTTTCTTACTTCAAGTCAATTTGTGTTGAAATAGCAACAAATGTTTGCAGTTCTGTTCAAGTGTAGGAGAACGATGTTTATTGAATGGTTCCTAACTACTGATTTTTGTGATATAATTAGAATATACAGGAGTACTGAGATAAGAATAATAAGGTGCAATCTTCCTTTAGATTTAAATGGGATGCTTTTAAAGCTTATAATTCAGGATAAATGACGGTTGTCAGCACTTATTTTAAATATAAACTGCAGCAAAACATAAAGGAAGTGGATGAAGGAAGAGAGAGAGACAGATTAAATAAAATTATTGGTAGTCGATTATGAAAGATATACAAATTACACATCACATGTTGGCAGATACATTTATGGAAACACAGATGCAATGAAAGAGAGGGCCCTTATGTAATGACAAGGGCAAAAGCGCTGTCTCTGTTGGTTGGCTGTGCCAGTACATGTACACCTGTAGGACAAACATGTCAGTCAAAGGGCATGTAAGCTATGCTAGGAGATGCCCATACATATGGCCACAGCTTTTCCCCATCTATGTAACAATTTATCCAAGTGACTTAGTGCTACCCTTCCCTTCCTTTTGATTACATACTTCAAGCTTCAAAATACGGCTGTGATATCCACAACCATTACAGCATGTCCTTTACAAGATTTCCATTATATACTGTTGTCCCACAACTCCACAGCCACAAAAATAGTGCAGTGCCATGCCAATGTCCTCGGGTCTCAAATTACATACACCATGACATCTGCCTCAGCTACTCAGTGTAACCGACATCACAATGTTTACTGAACACTGCAAGTCTACAAAACTTTACTTTAATGCCTACATTCAGAAGATGTTCGGCAATGAGCGGTACTGTGCAAAATGGTAAAGGTAACTTACATTGAGCACAGCAGTTAAGCCAATGAAGCTACTTAGTGCCAGTGTTTATGAACCACTGCCATTGCATAATGCACTACCTAAACATACTGGCAGTAGTCATGCACATCATGAAGCATGTGATCAATATCCTCATGCACAAGCGCATGCGTACATGTATAATGCCAATCAAACATGTGATCCACAAGCATGTACCTGTGTGCAGAGGGCTACCAGTCTGCCGCTACAGCAGACCTTGGTCAGTAGGCATGGCTACTTCAGGCACTGTGGAATGCAGAGTTTCAGCATTATGTGCCAGTGAGAGCAGGAGTTTCCAGTTCTCCCTGCACAGAGCTATTAAGGAGTACCTATTGGGCCAGAGTAGCATGCTGGCGGTAGAGAGAGAAAAAAGAAAGTCAGTTTAGCAAAGTATGAGCTAGTCTGATAGACTTAAAGAATTTACGTAATTAGTATGCACAGTCTGGTAAAATGGGTACAGCATGAGTTTAAGAGAAGAGACAGGTGAATAAGCAGAAGTACAAACAAGTTATGAAAACTGCCAATAAGGTATTAAGAAAGGCAAATACTATTCTAGAGCAAGATCTAGCACCAAGTATAAAAGATAAAACTTTGCTTACATAGTGAAAATAAGAAAGATCAGGAAAAAAGATGTACAATGTGATCAAGCAGGAGAAAGAGTAGCCTGAAGACTGGGAAAAGGCAGTAAATCAATAAAATTTTTGCTTTGCTGCAATAACAGAGAAGGAAGGAAAACTTAGAAAGGAGAAAGAGGTAATCAAAACAAAGGAAACCGAGAAAAGGATATCCTAGTTATTAAGACAGCACATGGCAAGAGCCCTAATTATGTACATCTCGGGAATTAAAGTAGCTTGTAGGTGCATTTACGGATGCTCTGACAGAGCTCTTCAGCAGTGCTAAGGTGCTGGACGACAGATGAACTCAGCGATATGGACAGTTCTTTTCTTGGAAAACAACCTGTTTTTTTTTTTTTTTTTTTTTTGTTTTTTGTTTTTTGAGGAAAATTGGTTATGTCAGTCCAACCTGATTCAGTTTTATGACTGAACTACACCAGACCAGGACATCTGACTGATGCACAATAGCAGTAAAGGTTTTTGACTCAGTCCCTCAAAGAACAGTGGTAGGCAGAATGCTCAGACATTGAGTAAGAAAGAACTTGAATAAATGGGGTCACTGAGTAATAGGAAGAATAGAGTAGTGCCTGAAGGAAAGAGAACCGATTAGTGGGATTTCAAAGGTGCTGGTTCTGAGACTGGGGTGGTTTGTAATCTTTGTATCAGACATGTGAGACACTGAAAATAAGATCACCCTACTTGCTAAGGATACTGGGGTAAAAGGGCAGTATAAGATGGAGTAGCAAGCCTTCAAAAGGACCTGAGGATACTGGTACACGGGCTAATAAATAAGTACTTTTATTGGGCTCAAATGAAAGTGCAATATCAGCTGGAAGGTGTGGCCTTAAAGCACAGATCAGAAAAGAACCACCGAGTACAAAACAAAACAGCACTACCAGAGGCCAGCTATGGTTCTAGGATGTATCATTAGGCGAACATAAACAAGTTACAATGTCCCTCTATAGATTCTCGATCAGGTCCCCAATTGAAGTAACCAAACACACTTCTGGGGCCCATTCAGGGAGACAGGTATCAAACTAGCTGTGAAGGTACAAAGAAGAACAGTAATAAAAGGGTATAGCAAGCATGTTGGTATGAGAAAAGGTTATGCAAATTAGTACACTCTCACCTGAGAAAAAATAAAAGGGAGATACTTTTATCATTCGAAACTACAAGCAGACTAACAAATTATCATCACTACAAACTAGTTACTAGTTAGAAACCTTAGTAAATATGATGTTGACGTCTCCAAAGCCCGGCATCGGGTTAAGTGGCACTGCTTAACACATGGGGTTACCACCACCTTTAATCAGATCTTCTTAAACTTACTAAATAAACATGCACCACTTAGTAAAACATGCATAAAAAGTACAGTTGTGTACACTTACCATAAATGTAGATGTTCAAGTGCATTCACTGTTGCAGTCATTACATTTGGGTTATCCTGCTGGCAGGTTGCCCTCAGTCGGCCTGAATTCCAAAGTCTTGGGTCCTGCGTCGTTTGCTGCCGCCCCTTCCCTGATGTCAGGTCATCAGGGGTATAAAAGATGCAGCCGACGCCATTTTCTTCAGTTCTTCTTGCCCCAGATGTCAGGTGCCCCCAAAAGAGTAGGCTAAATATATGCAAGTAAAACATACATGCACAAAAATAAACTTTACCTTTATCTATAAAGCAAATACACCCCATAGGTTGTACAGTTCAGAGAAGTAAAGATAAGTTCCAGCAAAAATAAGGGGGATGGCGGGTGGGTAACCTGGACTGCAACAGTGAATACACTTGAACATCTACATTTATGGTAAGTGTACACAACTGTACTATGTTCTTCGTGTTTCACTGTTGCAGTCATTACATTTGGGTAGAGTCCCAAAGCTATGGTTGGGAGGCTGGAGCTAAACAGCATTAGGAGCGGCTATGAGGCCCTGCAGAACTGCAGTGGCAAAGCCTGCCCTGGATTTAGAGTAAAGTGGCAGATTGTAATGTTTTGTAAAGGTATGCACTGAACTCCAAGTAGCAGCCTCTAAAATGTCTTTGGTTGGTACTCCCCTGAGAAAGGCTGCAGAAATGGCTGCAGCTCTGGTTGAATGTGGCCTAATGCCCTTAGGCACTGGTTTGCCATGCTGTGAGTAGCAGAAATGAATGCAGTGACCTATCCACTTTGAAATAGTCTGCTTGGAGATTGTGATCCTGCAGCATACGCCACTAGTAACTGTTCTGTCTTTCTGAAAATTTTAGTTTTATCCAAGTAGAATCTAAGTTGTCTGTGTACGTCCAAAGAATGCAGAATTTTCTCCCCCTTGTTCTGTGGATTTGGATAAAACGTTGGCAAATGAATAGTTTGGTTAAGGGCTACACTGGATACCACCTTAGGCATAAATGTAGGGTTTGTCCTCAGAGAGACCCTGTCTGGATAAAAAATGATAAAGGGTTCCACAGCCATGAGAGCCTGTAGCTCTGACACTCGTCTTGCAGAAGTTATTGCTAGGAGCAGAGCTGTTTTCCAATATAAAAACTTTATATCCACAGTAGCAGCTGGCTCAAAAGGAGGTAAGGTGAGTTTTTCCAAGACATAATTGAGGTCCCATGCAGGTATTGGTGTTCTCCTTGGAGGCCTTAAATTTTTGGCTCCTCTGAGGTACTGCCTTAATAAAGGATGAGAAAAGAGTGGTGGTTCTGTATTGTAATGAGCCGAAATGGCAGAGGCATGGATTTTAATTGATGAAAAAGATAGGCCTTTGTCCAGAATCTCAGTTAAGTATTGCAAAATCTGAGGAATATTTGGGACAGCTGTATCAGCTCCTTGAGCTTGGTTCCATGCACAAAATCTCTTCCATTTTCCAGCATAGGATTTTCTAGTACTAGGCCTTCTGGCTTCTAAACTGACATCCATCACAGCTTTACTGAGAGGTGTGCTTTGGTGTGCTATGGCTACATTATCCGCCATGCTGCCAAGTTTAGGGTCCTGAGTTGGCTGTGCAGAATATGATTGTTTTGTTGGGACAGTAGATGAGGTATTTGAGGTAAGGTCCAGGCTGGGCATTGAGACAAGTTCCTGGATATCGGATACGAGTACTGGCGTGGCCAGTCTGGGGCAATCAGAATCATTTTTGGTTTCTCCTGTCTGACCTTTAGGAGTACCTTGGGGAGGAGAGGCAGTGGAGGAAAGGCATACACTGATAGGTTTTGTCCAGATAAAGTGTGTGTCCATTTGTCCAGATAAAGTGTGTGTCCACTTTCCATGCTTGTTTGTCCAGATAAAGTGTCCACTTTCCATGCTTGTTTGTCCAGATAAAGTGTCCACTTTCCATGCTTGTTTGTCCAGATAAAGTGTCCACTTTCCATGCTTGTCTGTGCTTGTCTGTGATAAGTCCTTGTGCAGAATCTTTTTTAGTTGATTGTTGTGAGGGGAGGCAAATAGATCTATGTCCGGGCATCTCCATTTCTTTGTTATCATGCTGAAGACTTATGGATCCAGGTGCCACTCGTGGGGATCCATGAAGTTTCTGCTTAGTTCATCTGCCAGAGTATTTTCCTTTCCTGGCAGGAATTGTGCCTGCAGATGAACTTGGTAAGTCAATGCTATGTCCCATAAAGCCATGGCTAGTCTGCAAAGGGGGTAAGAATGAGTGCCCCCCTGCTTGTTTATGTACCACATGACCGTGGTGTTGTCTGTCTTTATCAGTAGTTGTCCCAGATGAATTAGGTCCTTGAAGGCTGTCAGGGCATTTTAAACAGCTAGCATCTCTTTTTGATTGATATGTAGATACATTTGGTTTGTGGACCAGGTGCCCTGAATACCTCTTCCTGCCATGTAGGCCCCCCAGGCATAATCTGATGCATCCGTCATAAGTTTCTGCCTGGCTGGGGGTAGTGAGAATGGCTGTCCCTTGTTTTGGTGACAAGCCTTTGCCCACCATTGAAACTCCAGTTGCAGGCAGGGAATGAGAGAAATCATTGTTTCCAGGCTGTGGCAATGTTGTGTCCAGACACTTTTTAGGTACCACTGAAGTTTCCTCATATGCAGTCTTGCATATGGAAATAGAAGAATGCAGGATGCCATGAAGCCCAAAGCCTGCAGAATTTTTCTTGCAGATAACTGGGCCTTTGTTGCCATTTCTTTGAAATAGGCAGTCAGTTGCCTTTGTTTGTCTGGCGTGAGATAAGCCATCTGGGCAGTTGTATTTAAGCTTGCACCCAGGAATATTATCTCTTGAGAGGGTACTAGTTTTGATTTCTTTTGGATGACTGTGCACCCTAGGCATGTTAAAAGTCTCTTCACAAACGCCAGATGCTGTAGTAGAATGTCCTTGTTCTCTGCTTGAATGAGGCAGTCGTCGTCCAAGTAAGGATATATTTGTATTCCTCTTTGTCTGCAGAAAGCAATTACTGGTGCCAGGCACTTTGTGAAGACCTTGGGCGCAGTAGATAAACCAAAGGGCAGTGCAGAGAATTGGTAATGCTTTGAGCCAGCCTTGAATCTGAGGTATCTTCTGCATGACTGTCTGATTGGGACATGCAGGTATGCCTCTTTTAGGTCTAAAGTCACGAGCCAAGCCTTTCTGCCCAGCATGGGCAGAAGCTGCTGCAAAGTCAACATCTTGAATTTTGGTATATCCAAGAAAGTGTTTAGAATAGATAGGTCCAGTATAGGTCTCCATACTTTGTCCTTTCTGGGTACCAAGAACAGTCTTGAGTAAAATCCTTGTCCCTGCTCTTTCTGTGGCACTTGTTGAATAGCCCCCATGTGCAGGAGAGATGCGACTTGTTTTTGAGCCTCTGCCCATTGATTTTTTTGGCAGGTCTGGCCAACCGTTTGCCCTTGGCAGGGTATGGAAGTGAAACTTGTAGTCTTGTGACACTATGCCTAGAACCCATTTATCCTGGGTTATAATGTGCCAATTTCGAGAAAAAAGCGCTAGTTTTCCCCCTAAGGGTGCTGCCAGAAGATAAGTGCTTGGTCCAGGCAGGGGGAAGTCATTGGGACTGTTTCCTGTATGGTTGCGATTTGTCTTCTCCAGTTTTGGAGGTAGAAGCACCCCATTGCTTAGACCTGTACAAATCTTGCGACTGGGATCTGCCCCTTTGAGGTCTGTCTGACACTGGAAAGGACCAATTCTTTGTAGACCAGTGTCTGCTAAACCTAGGAGGCTGCACCTTTAAGAAATCCTTGACCGTTTGCATAGATTTAGCTTTGTCCTCCATTTTCTTTAACACCTCTTCTGCCTTAACACCAAACAAGGTATCATGCTGTAATGAGCATCTAATAATTTTGCTTTGACATGATCAGGCAGATTTTGTTCCTTTAACCAAGCATGCTTCTTAATGACAGAACCCGTAACAGCGGCCCTGCAGGAGGCCTCCAGAGAATCAAAACCACATTGCATAGTATGCTTTCCAACTTGTTCAGCTGCATGCAATAAATCCTGCATTTCCTTGTTTTCTGCACATTCAGAATTTATCAACATTTTCTGTTTAAGCAGTGTCATGATATATTGCTGATATTTGAGCATATGAAACTGGCAATTTAATGCCCTTATAGCCAAGGTAGCAGATGTGTAAATCTTTTTTCCCCCATCTGTCCAGTGCCCTAGAATCTCTGTCAGTGGGGGTAGGGTTTTTGGCAGTGGAAGCCTTGACTCCTTTGGGACCCTGAGAAATAGTTTCTGGGTCTGCAGCAGGGTTTTTGAAAAGGAATTTATGAGAGTCAGGAACCCTGTAGTATCTGTCCGGCTTAACAGGAGCTGGAGGTAAGGAGTCAGGGGTCAGACTAGACTCTGAAAACACATCATCTACAATGTCTAACACAGGTGGAATAGCTAGAGGCCTGTGCTGAGGTAGTAAAAGGAAGTCTCTGAGCCTTTTCTTAGATTCTGAAAAATCTTGGCTCTCCCAGTGGAAGTGCTCCCTCATGGTATGCAAGGTTTCCCCAAAAGAGTAGTCCTCAGGAGGAGAAGCTGAAGGAATAGATTCTTCAGCATCAGAATCCTCATGGGGAAGAGAATATTCCTGATCAGAAGAGGAATCAGATGAAATGGAAACCTGATCTGAAGATTCATAGTCTGTCTCTTGCCTAGGCCTCTTATCAGGAGGGGGATGGGAACCCCTGATCAAGCTAATTAAGTCTTCGGCCATTTTGAGCATCTGTTTTTGGGCATGGAGGCCTGTCCATGAGGCTGTTGAACTTGTTTCTTTGCCTTTAAAGATGCTTTAGTCTTTGAAGTCGTTTTAATGTATAATTGTTTAGGTCTGAATACACCCTCAGAAGCCGATGCCTGCTCAAAGGCTCCAGACCCATCTGAGGGAATAGTCTCAGGGGCTCCAATACCTTGAGTTTCCAGCGGACTGGTCGACTCCACATGGGAGTCGGTAGCGGCCTGCGACTCTAAAGTAGCGGGCGTCAGGGGCTGTGAAAGCGCCTCACTGAGAACCGACGAACCGGTGACCGGCTTAGGAGAAGCTTCGTTGGTTTTGGACCTCGGTTGCCTGTCTTTTTCTTTGCGTTTTTTGTGAACTCTGGTAGTCTGATGGCTATCCAACAACATTGTATAATTAAATCTTCGGCCAAAATAGCTTAATGCAAAATCGTACCCACGCTTAATAGTGCGTTGGTTAAATCTAGCACAAAACCGACAACTAGCAACGTCGTGGTCAGGGCCTAGGCAAGGAATACAGTAAGAATGAAAGTCCTTATGAGGTATTTGCTTCCCACAAGAAATACAATTATTAACTTTTTCTGACATCGGTCTGGAGCAAGAAAAAAAAGTTTCCCCAACGGGGTATTTAGCTTTTAATGAAGACTTCGGATCTGAAACTCAAACACGAAAATCTCAGGAGTCGGCCGACCGGCATTTGCGAACGGCTTCTGCTTTGGGCACCGCGCAGCAAGAAAGACTGAAGAAAATGCATGCCGGGCATCTTTATTATACCCCCTGACGACCTGATGCATGGGCAACGCAACAGCAACAGGACCCAAGACTTTGGAATTCAGGCCGACTGAGGGCAACCTGCCAGCAGGATAACCCAAATGTAATGACTGCAACAGTGAAACACGAAGAACATCTGAAATATACACCATGGCTAACTCACCCCACTAAACAAGCCTTTTAGGGACAAATCTTGGAAAATCTGGCAGAACAACAAAACTCTTCCAAACTGCCAGGCCTACCGCTCTACATGGAACCAAGCAAAAGCTCTTGTAAAAAAAGGAAATAATAGATACTATATAAACATTCAGAACACTTCCAAAAGCTTTCTGGCCCACCATCAATAACCTACTTCACCCTGTAAAAAAAAAAAAAAAAAAAAAAAAATCACATGCCAAATGATACTAATCTCACTATCACTAAACCAAGCTTCTTTAACTCCCACTTCAAAGACATAGTAACCACACTAGGTAGATTTTTGTTTTATTATTTTACATTTGTTTACCGGGAAGGTCCAACTGGACACAGGTCCCTTTTCAGTGGAGGCCCAGGGGAGAAAAGCTCCGAAAAATTGTACAAAGTGTAAAAAGTACAGTGAAAGAAGAAAAAGTACAATAGTTGACAAAAAGTACAACTGATACCTTAAAACATAATAGTAAGGTGCAAAGTGCAAATACTATAATATAGCAATAGCCCACGCCTGGGTGTGGGTAATACTGGATTTACCGACACCCTACCGCAGCTGTCTGGTATTCTGCAGCAGTTCTGATGTACTGTGCATGCGTATGCTTACGCAGTAGATCAGAGCTGTGGGCAGAAGCAACGGAGAAAGCAAGATCGCCGTTGCTTTTTACAAACTGTCAAGCTATGTTAAATCTCTGTTGCTTTTTTAAAGCTGTCTCGCTATGTTAAACCCATTTAACATAGCAAGACAGATTTAAAAAAAGCAACGGAGAAAGCAAGATCTCCGTTGCTTTTTACAAAGTGTCTCGCTATGTTAAAGGAGTTTAACATAGTGAGACAGCTTTAAAAAAAGCAACGGAGAATCTCCGTTGCTTTTTTTAAAGCTGTCTCGCTATGTTAAACTTTACTTAAACTTGGTGTCTTCCCATTCTACTGCCTTTCCTTCTCTAGTTATTTGCTTCAAATACCTAGGTTCCTTTGCCAGTTTTCTCCAATAAATTCCAGTCCCCTCTTGCCTATTATCTGTATCCCTAATTGCAGCCCCTCTTGCCTAGTATCTGTATTCCTAACTGCAGCCATCTCTATCAGCAGAATCTCCTTTCTCCATTCCCATGTTGGCTTAGTTCTTAGCATACTTTCTGCTACTTAAAGGAGAACAACAATAATCATACAGCATATTATATTCATAAAGAGTTCCATCCAAAATCTCAGTCTTTCATTGTTTCTTGGCCTTCCCTCCTTTTCATCATCTCTTTCCACTTTGAATTATAGGCTTCTGCTTGTGCTATGTAGAACAGCCTTAACTGCACAGCACTGAAATACCCTTACAAAACTGGGTAATTCCAATCTGCCTTGTTCCGTTGGAAGAATCATCTTATCCAATTTGACTATTACCATCTTCTCCGCCAAGCTAAATTCCTTCAGCTCTTTATAAATTGCTATCCACAACTTATAACAAATACATACATAGTAAAGTACAATTTCCCTTAAGAGCACACACAGAGATCACAGTCAGTCTGGGGCGGGTTTCTCCCTTTCTCTCCAGTTCCCCAATAGGACTCCACACTGGCACAGCTATAGGGTCCAGATCTCAGCCTAGAGGGCAAGCTAAAACCTCCAGCACTCTCTCTGTCCAACCGGTGCTTTGTGTCCCTCCCCACGTAGCTGAGATACACACCCTTATGAAAGGGTGTCCAATTATTCTGTGCAATATTATTATCCAAATGGTAAGTGCAACTGAACTATCACTAAATACATGCAATGTACTCTTAGAGCTTAAATTATCTCTACACAAAACAGCCACAGTTGAAAGGTTTAAAAAATATTTAATAATAAAAACACAAGACAATACTTCTTAATACACAGTGCTAGTCAAGAGTTCAGAGATCACAGAGAAATACTTAAAATATACAGGATAAAAGTTCTGACATCAATACGGAAAAACAAAACTAATCTAATCTTCCTAGCTGTATCTAAGAGAAAATGCAGTTCTAAAATAAACTTACTTATAAAACACAGGAGTGCTGGTGAGTTGGATGTTCTCAAGACAAATGCTAAATGCCCTCATTCTTTCTGTCCTTAAATTGACAGTACCACTAATTCATTTCAGATTACATCATTTCTTTCTGGTTCCCAGGCTAACAGAAACTCAGAGGTTAATAGCTCTTTTGATCTTGCAGCTGGTCAGGAAGCCAGAGCAATAAAAGAAATTATATATGCAAATTCTAGCAATTAACTCTGGTCTCAAAACAACAGCCAGAATTCCTTCATCCAGACATCTCGCCTCAGGGTTTTAGATCAAAGAATTATACCATGCTTGACTTATCAGTTTTCTTCCAGCACAGTGCAATGTGGTTACATTTTTGAAGTTCAACATTTACCAAAGAGAACAAGTATGTGACTTACATTAATATTTACAAATGACAGAATTATCTATAAAATTTCTATCTATATAGATATGCCTTTACATATTTTCACACTGTGTACAAGACTTAAGGGACTAAAAACATTTTAACCACTTGTATTTTACTATCCATATAACAGAGCTTCTATGTTCTCAGTTTTTTGTATTATCTTTGTTTAGTCTCTGCCCACATATCCTTTGCTGCCAAACCAAATCATTTTTAAATCTATACTCCTAAATAATTCATTTTATCATGTCCCCATAAATATGGATATTGCTGAACCAATTTGTGTGCACGTACATAATTTACTGCTACTGCTTTTGTTTTGGCTTCATTAAGTTTGTACCTCAAAAAGATGTTATACTGTCTGAAAATGTTCCACAACACTACAATGTCCTTTTCTGGTTCTGTCAGGTACAAAATAATATTATCTGCAAATAGAGCCTGCTTTGACTACAGTATCAATTATAACCTTGAATTTCTGAGTCCCTTATTTTCTTTGCCAGTAGTTGTAAATATAATGCAACTAACAAAGGGGAAAGGAGACACCCCTGCCTGGTTCCTCTGCTCAAGCAGAAATTGGAGGACCCCACCCACTTTAATTTTCACCTCTGATCCCTCATGTATCCTCCCAATCAGCCTTACAATTTTAATCAGAGAATGCAAATGCTTCCATTGCCCTGCTCATAAATTCCCAGCTTACTTTGTCAAATGCTTTCTCTGCAATGAGCCCCACCAACAGCAGTAGTTATCGCCAGTCTTTTAGTCATTATAAACATAAACACTTTATAATCATGGTTTAGTACTGAAATGGGCCTGTATGAAGCTGAATCCGTTAGATCTTTACCCTTTTTTAGATATTACAGCTATCCTCATCTACCTCTAACCTTGACATATTTAATTCTTCCATAAAGCATTTCCATCAGCACCTTTTCTTGATTCTATATTTCTCTGTTTTACACAAACTTTCATAGAATTTCCAAAATACAACTACTAACTCTACCAGATCTCTTGTTATCTTCCTTATTATAGGCTCGCTAAACTTGGTGACAGCCCCTTATATTGTCTGTTGTTTGAGTCATTGTTCTAAAAGTTTTTGTGCTCTAGAATTATTGTCAAAAACAGTTGCTTAACAGCAGTCTTTAACAGCAGTCTTTCTAAACTCATGCATATTATCGAAGTAATCCCTTATTTTCTGTTTTGCATACTGCACTTGTTCCTCTTCTTGTTCTGCGAGATTCCTCCTGTTCTGCAATACTTTAACATTTGTCGGTCCTTCTATACATATTAACCATATATCCCTTTCTTTTATCTCCACCCTATTAAATTTAAACTCCGCATTAACTTTATCCCACTCTTTAGTTATATTTCCGGAAAAAAAAATTTACATCTTCTATAATAGCTCCTTAATAATTTCTACTACCCATTCCTTACATTCCCCTCTTTTCAACAGATAGGTGGGAAAATGCCAGTGTCTCATTTTCATTTCATTACCCTACGTTTTTAATTTTAGTTATTATTGGCGCATGATCTGAAAGTTATTGGGTGTGTATCAAGACCTTCAGTTAAATGCACATTTTCCTCTGAAATGTAATTTCTGTCTAGCCTAACACAGTTTTTTGTAGCTTGGGGAATAATATGTAAATTCACTATGAACTTATACTGCTGAATTCACATCTTCCATGCAACTATTTTCATAAACTTCCTCAAAAAAAAACTTACCCTCCTTTGTTTTATCTTCCCTTCTGCCCCCAGAGACATCTTCACTGCTGCAAATCAAATTCCAGTCCCCACCTATAAGTAATAAGTAATATTCCTTGGTGAACGATGATTATTTCTCCAGGAATTTCTTAAGCTCCATTACAGCAGTTTTAGGTGGAATATAAATACATGTCAGTGTAATCCTCCTCCCTTGCCAGTAGCCCCTTAGTACTACAAATCTATTGTTATCGTTTTTATCCTCTTCTATCACTACTGGAACTCCTCTTACAATTAATATAAGTACTCCTCCTTTTCTTTGTTCCAGGTATTCAACTGAATAACCATCCTGAAAACCTTTATCAAATACACACATTCAGCTCTTCCCAAGTGTGTCTCCTGTAGCATAGCTATTTGCACTCTACATTTTTTAAATATAGTTCACTACTCTTTTTTTATTTATGTGCAAGACCATTGACATTTAAAGGCATTACAGAAAGCATCATTGTATTAAAATGTTATTATTTCCACCTTTTATGTACAACAGCTTTTTTGTTAAATGTCTAGTCCCAGCTTGTGTGTCACATATATACACTGTTTGGCAGGTTGAACTTTTATACAGTTGTCATATCCATTTCAGCTTGTGTCACATCTTACAAAAAATTTTTTTTTTACTGAAAGCCCTCAAAAAAATAAATATATAAAAAACACATCCCCTAAAAGCCATTAACTTAACTACTGACACACAATAATCACATGCACATTCTAGTTACAACATTTATGCTAATAAAATACTACACCACATTAAATTGGAAAGACAGGTCCAAAATAACTTGGGATGGATTCAAGCAAACAGCTAGTAAACAACTCCTGGCTCATAAATATTTGTGGTATTCCATGAGGAAAAAAAGGACTCAGAAGGACACTTGGAAAATGATATCTGAACTCATTCTGACATGATTGTAACGCAGATTTCTGTATGCTGCATAGCTTGATATAGATGAGAACTGTATATAGGTTATCTAATGTATATAGGTTTTATGTTTGTAGGTCTGTATATTGTTTGTTATTGTTTTATTCTCTGTTATATCGTTTTCTTGTCTTCATTTGGTTTTGATATAACCCTAAAAAAAAGGAATTGGAAAAAAAAAAAAACTATGCACATCTTCAAAGTTTACCCTCCTAATAGGAATAAATGTCCCTCACTGACAGCCACAATCACAAACTTGAGTTAATCTAAAAGGAGGGTTATCCATGCTAAGACACATGGTGCAGCCTATGCTATGTGCTGTACGGTTTTGGCTTATCTTTACAGCTCTCCCAGCTGAGAAATCCCTGAATGCTTTCAGAGAAAATTATCTCCTACCCAATTTCTCCTTTTTCTAGCCAGTTTCTCTTATCATATTGTCTTCATGGAAACAGGAGGACCATATACAGAATTGCTAGTAAGCATACATTTATACTAGAAATTAATATTCAATATTCTTTTCTTTCTCTTAAAACTTGTTACTAGATCAACCCAAGGGCCTTAATCTAGTTATTCCCCCATGCAAGTAAAAAAGTGGGTCCCTATCAGTTGATTAAGTTTTCAGAAACTCAAAATTCTTATGGTTGAGACCATACGATCGAGTTTCTGAAAATTCACAGCTTTTGAATGTTGATAGCAGTACAGTATGGATCAGGAAATTTACAAATATATTTAATATATTGTTCATAGATTAGTACTAGGCTAACTGCCTTTGTGGGCCATTTTAAGCCTAGCCAATTACCTCATGCAAGACTCAAACCCTGCACCTTGTGTCTATAAGGTAAGCACTTTAACCCATTATACCACTCTCTGACCCTTCACCCTCCTCCTCACCGTAGTGCAATGGGAGTGGTTATATACAATTTGCAGGAGGGGTAAAGGGGGCAAAACATAAGAAACAGACTTTTGTGCTTTTTTTTTTTTTTTTTATGTTTGAGTTTTTGGAAACACCATATGTTCTCAACCATATGAGTTTCTGGAAAACTCTATCATCTGACATAGACCAGAAAGAGCACATTCATTTTTTTGCCATGGGCTTTTAATCAAAAACATTTTTTTTACACTGCAGTTCCTACGTTGCTTAAAAGTAACAAAGAGAAAAAAGAGAGAAGGAAGAAAAAAAACAAAAACAGGAGCATCTACAATAGCATCCCCATTACACTTACAAAAACAACTGAGACAACTTTACTTTATAGCATGCAAAAAAAAAAAAACACACCTTAAAAATAGCACTATTAAGAAAAAAATTAGTTTTACTTACAGTTAACTTTCTCCCTCCCTCCTCCCTTAAACATTTTTCTGAACATTAATGACATGAAGTAGGTCATATATTTTAGCGTCCCCCCTCCCAAAGTCCAAAGTACAACAAAATCCAATATTTCCAGATTTTCTTGTTCTGTTATATACCACAAATATGCTGCTTTGTAATCCCACATTTGTCAATTTCCAAGTTACTGGTTTTATTCCTGTTCATTTCCATCTCTCAAATCCTGTCTCTGCTTCATTCCCAATGTACTCTTGATTCTTCTAGTCAACTCTCATGTTCCCTTCCTTTTCTCCAACATTTTTCTTTTGAAACACTGGAAAAGGTTTCACTGGCATAGTCTGTGATTTTTATAACCAGAAGAAGAACAAGAACCAGAATCTCCTTCTGCTTCACAGCTCAGTTTTTGTTGGACACACTTTTGTATTTCCTCCTTAGCATGTACTTCATCAAAAAATGATTTTGTCCCTCCAGAGAAGAACATTTTGAAGATAGCTGGGTACAGTACTTGAATCTCACACCAGCTTCTCAACATTCCCTGAATAGGGTAATACATTTACTCCTCTTCTGCTATGTATACAGTGAGTAATCATTCTCCACAAAACACTCTGCCGTCTCTCTCTTTTTCCTTCTGCCAGTTTTTTTCCAGAATCAACTCCTTCTGCTAGGGAGATTGCATCTTTACTATTAAAGATCTAGGCTGCCTTCTCATAGCCAGGTTTGGAGCATACACACGATGTGCCCTTTCAGTTAATAACTCTTGCTGTGTTATACCAGTCCAGTTGATTGTTTGCGCTTTTATAAAATTAATACAGTCTGTTGCTTCCAGCTTCTCTGGTACAGCAGAAAATGTCATTTTTTCCCTGGATGCACTCTCCTCTAATTCTATTATTTTTTTAAACATCTCTTCTTAAGCAGTCTCATATTCAGCCAGCCTTTTCTTCATTTTGACATCTGATTGTTGCGGTTTTAATCATCTCATCTGAATATCTGTTTAAAGCCTCTTCCATTTTTCCAGACTTTTGTTGTTTGAGTTGATATACTCCATCAGTGTTTCATTTATTTTAACCAGGTCTGTATACAGTTGTCTTATAAATTCACAAATATACACCAGGAACTAGAAGTACTCCACAAACAACATGCAACTTCTGAAGTATAAAAACATTTTATTACAAGTTCTTAAATCAGAGATTTTGTTTTATGACATGTAAAACTTCATCAGATGCATCCATTTGGTTTAAACAGTAATTAAGAATCATGTGATCAACCATTTTGATTTAAGGAGAAGGTCCTACAGGATTCTTATCCAAAAGCCATTAAAAAGCGAAACCTAGAAAATCAAAGAATATTCCAAAAAATGCCATTACTTAAATTGGAAATGACCCTGCACTTGTTGTACCCTCATCTCACGGCACCCCAAAATTGGAACATTTGCCCATTCTTTACTTCAATATGTACACATGCTTTTATAAGGCACTATTATCTAGTACGGGATTTTAGTTTTAATAGTGTGACTATTGTGATATAATCATGAAGTTCTGGCCATCTATGCACATTTAGTAACAGCTGCCAATAAAGCTCCCGTTTTTCCAAAATAATTGCCATGGACTCCCCATGGGTTCCCCCCACCTTTTCCAGTACTACAAATTTAAAGAAATGCCCACCATCATCTCTAAACATGTCTATAGAGTGCATTCTTGGTTCTCTTTCCTAACATTGTACATGTGTTTGTATATACAATCAAGGAGTCTAAGCTCCGTTTTTCCCCATGTTAAAAACTTTGACATATTACTCTGTAAATGGTACCAGTTGTATCACAATTATATTTTCCCTTTACATAAACAATTACTTTGCTAATAGATACTTTCTGACATACTAATGTGTGTTTAATAAGTTGCATCTCCCACATTTATTCATACTAAGATTGGTACCGATTGTTACACTACTAGATTCAAAAGGTTTTCAGATTATATCCCTTCTTATAAACAGTAGGTGCCTCCCCCAACTTTTCAAACACATTTCTGTCCTCTTATAAAAAACTCTAATTCTTATTCAGGATCCACCCAACAGTCCCACTTTCTAAGTTAAAGGTAATAATAAGGGTATTAGAATATGTGTTCAGAGTATCTTCCACATCACTTGTTATGTTCATTTGCTCCCTTATAACAAATTTAATGTAAGGAAGAAATGTCCATATTCCCTTTTTGCAGTGACCTAGTGACCTTTAAGTACTAATTCCTCAACAACCTGACTAGGATAGCCTCTTTTACAAAGCATATTCAATAATGTATGACATTAGTCCTGAAACTGGTGGTCTAGTGTGGTCATACAGACAACCCTAACCAACTGCCCCTTAATCACTGCCTTCTGTGAATATGGGTGCAAACTCAAAAAATGCAATAAAGTGTTCCAGTAAGTTGGTTTCCTATAAATTTGTGACACATATCTTCCATTATTAAAATACTTTTAACGTAATACATCTAATTATGATATCTGCACCTCATTAATATTATATGTTGTTGTGTCTTTTGGCTTTTCCTGGTTAGGGGTCGCCACAGCGGAAATCCAGTTCGCTAATGTTTGGTAGTTAATTTTTACGTGCCGAGTTACCAGCCCTGATTCACAACCTTCAACGAAGGTATGTCCATTCACGCATGTCTGCACCCAGAAGACGCTCTAGCTGAGAATCGAACCGGAAAGCGTCTTACTGTGAGGCGACAACGCTACCCATGTAAATATCAGAAATTCTGTACTGTCATTAATGTAGTCCAAAAAGTGTTCCAATCTGTCCCTGCTATCCTGCCACATGATAAAAAATATTTTCCAGAAAGCACAAATAGAGCCTAAAGGAATTACTAAATTGGGTACTATGCACATACAGGTGTTCCCATTGTAACATGATAATATTCTCAAACCGGGACCTGCACAGTGATTCCATTGTCACACCCTCCTTTTGCAGATATATCCTACCTTCAAAAAAATATGAAATTATTCTTTAGAATTATTTCAAGCAATTCTTCATAGACATTAACCTTATCCTGTGTTATCCCCTTTCTTATAAGATAGTAAACCATGTTAATCCTATCATGTGGTGCATGATGGTATACAGGTCTTTTATATCTATGGTTACAAGGAGGTTGCCTCCGTGGAAATCACATTATTAATCTTTTCCAGTAAGTGCCATGAATCTTTACACAAATGGTTTTCCTCCTTAAGAAAATGTTTCAAACAGGTATTCAAGTATTAAGCAAATGCACAAGTTATTGATCCCCTTCCATCCACTGTCGGTCTCACAGGTGATCTTCCAAACTCTTATGGATTTTAGATACCACGAACATCGTAGGCACCACTAGGGAGTTAATATTCAAATAACTGAACTCATCCAAATTCACTCTGTCATCTATAAACAGGCCCCCTGGCTGAACTAATTTTGTTGTCTTCTTTCGGCTTTTTCCAGTTAGGGGTCGCCACAGCAGAACTCCGGTCCACTAAATGACTGGCAGTTGATTTTTATGGTGCCGAGTTGCCAGCCCGACACCCAACCTTCATAGTAGGCACACCCATTCAAGCACACACCTACCTGTATGTCTTCAAACATCACTGGACCGCGGGGAGGACATGCAGACTACACACAGAAGGTGCTGCATCAGAGACTCGTACCTCTTGCTGTGAGGTGACAACACTAACTGCTGCACCACCGCGGCCTGTAACCTCTAATTTTGTTGTATGCGATATTTAATTCATTTTTACTACATGTCTAGTGCATTCCTATCCAGAATCTCAAATATACATGTTGTATAGTCAGACATATGTATTATTACTAACCCACCCCTTTTATCTGGTTTCATTACTCTTAGCTTTGATGATCATACAGAACAGGCAAATGTTTCTATTTTGGGGTGCTGCAAATGAAGCTACAACAAGTGTATGATTATTTCTAATTTAAGTAATGGAATTTTTTTAGATTTTCTATTTTAATTTTTTTTAGATTTTCTATTTTTTTAATAGTTTTTGGATAAGAGTCTTGTAGAACTGTCTCTTTAAATTAAATGGTTGACCACATGCTTAATTACTATTTAAACCATTTTTTTAAATGGATGCATTTGATGAAGTTTTACATGTTATAAAACAAAAACACTCATTTAAGAACTTGGAATAAGTGTTTATACTTGAGAACAAGCATCTTGTTTGTGGAGTACTTCTAGAGCCTGGCGTAGATTTGTGGATTTACTAGTCTCTTCCATGTTTTTTCTGCTTTGAATTGCAGTCGTCTTATTCTTTCCTCCAAGTTTCTAAATGAAAGTCATGTCTGGAGCTTGCACGGATTTTTGCTGAACAGCTGCAGTACTTTTCTCAGTCAGGTTTTTTCCTCACCTTTTGTAGCCAATTTTCCTTCAGGTCATCTGTATTTCATTTTTCCTGGCATCCAGAAAGTGCACTTACTAGCCAGTTACTGAAATTTAACCAGAAACACAAAAGTCCACTGGCCTTCTCTGCTGAGTTTCTGTTTTCACACTGGGAGAGCTAGAATTAAGCTGTTACTCAACATGCAGACATCTTATGCTGACTGATTTGTATTGTACTGTTTTTAACTCAAAGAGATTTATATATCTGTACAGATTTGTGAATTATTTTACCTAACCCATCCTTTAACAAATTAACAAGCTAGCTCAACTATGATGTATTCACAGTAAGTGTTCTATGTTGATGGAGCATTTCTCCTTGGGCCTCTGCTGAAAAAAAGGTACTGCACCAAGGACAATCCCAGTAAACAAATGCAATAAATAGGCAAGTTTGTCATAGTCATGGGGGCACAGAACACTTAGAGGACAGTATAAAAGCATACAACTCAAGGGAGTATGCTTACCAGATTAAAGTAGTATGTTCAACCTTGAAAGAAGTGTCTCACAAAAAAGTAGTACAGTAGAATGGGTTGCTTTGAGTAGACCATCTGACCAAGGACTCTTTCAAGGACTAAGAAAGATGGTAGGCTAAGATAAACTGCATGAAAGTGTAGGACCTGCTAGAAAGGTAACCTTCTGCTATCACAAATCTATAATAAAACAATTTTTATATAACATTACATTTTACAGTGAGAATACTTACACACTAGGTGTTAGCCCTAAGTTGGCACATGGGGAATCCCCAAATTCTTTATCCCTGGTATAGGGAACATTATATTCAAAATCCAATCTACTGAATTTTTAGACAGTTTAAAACACTCCGAGAACTCTTCCCCAAAGTAAGATTAAAAAAAGAAATAATGAAGTACAAACAGGCACTGGAAGCTTAAGCACACCTCATGTCACAGAATACACTTCAAGCAGAATAATATACTGTATGTGACAGCACAGAAAATATGGAGGGGGTTACAAAGCCATTTCGCACTTGCATCTGGACCAGTGACAGACTAGCTCTGGTTTCTTTGCCAATTTTAGCAAATACATCTGTAATCAATCATTCTATGCTCCATAATCATACACTGAAAAAGGCTGCTCACAGCTAATACAGTGCACACTGTAAGTCAGGGTAAATGAAGTGATCTAGAAGGACCAAACCCATTAACCAATGAGGCATAATGTGCAATTAAAACAATCAGATTTCTAAACTAAAACATGAAAAGATAAACATTCTGCTGAAAGCACAGTAATAATGACCAAAACAGTACCTGACATTATATAAAAGGTCTACAGATAGCAGGAGAGGGGAAGTACGTGTCAGCAGAGTTGGCCAGATGATGATGTATGAGGTTGGATTTAACTCTCAGAAATTACAACACAATCCAATTAAAGAAAGCAGTTATACAGTTTACACCAGAGAAGGACTAAAACTACATTAGGATGATCTACTGTGTGATAAACTGCACATAATATACTTTAAGAGAACAAACTTGAGCTGATAGCTCTTGAATGGAGTGCAAATTTAGTTGCATTAGCAAGGCCCAAGGATAGTGAAAGTTATTCTACCAGGATCTGTTATGTAGTAAGGTAAATTATACAGAGACAGCTCATTACTGTTCAAAAATGTGCATGCCATTTGGTCAGCCCAATCAGCGTGCCCAAAAAAAGTCCGGTCACTGAAGTATCATTGAGTTGCCAGACTTTCTTCTATTAGTATGCTTACGAGGCATTATGTTTCAATTACTTTCACAGAATATCTAGATTTTTGCCTCATCTTTGGTCTCTTCCTCATAACATTTCTGGTTTTCCAACAAATCACTGAGAAGTTAAGTCACTAGATAATGACATGCATTTCAATTTCAGACTTCATATCATTCAGACAATGCACAATGCCACAAATCTGTGTTATTCTAGCAGATTTCAAAGTTTATACGAGCAACATTTATAATAGGTCCCTATTTTAGGGCCTTTGTCCCCATTTCTTCAGCTAAGAAATTGAGAGATACACATAAAGGGCAGAGCATAAGAGCATATAAAAAAAAGCGGAGGTATGTTCTGTAAAACTAAAGAAGCTTATCTGATTTTCCTTGTACTTCTGCCCTGTCTCTCTCATACTTCTAAACTATCCAGATTTTACAGTTAAACACACACAAAGAGATCTTCCTTTCTCCGTTGCTTGTTTTCAAAAGCACTGATGTACTATGCAAATGTGGGAATGCAAGTCCCATACGCGTGTGCAGGTACAAATGCTATTTAAGAAAAGTAAGCAATTTGTTCTTAATGTCGTACAATAGCAATAACAAACTCAATGGTGTGGTATATGAGGATTTACCCACGGCTGGCTTTGTTTAATCCTTCAGGCTTTAACCCTGTGATCAAACCACACCAACCATTGGTAAATCATCAATATTCCCACACTCACTCATCGGTTACTGCTTAACTAATACCTTTTAAGAGAAAAGAGTGAACCTAAGACCTCTCCGATGGAATGCAAATTCAGCTGTATGAGCAGGTTTAAGGCAGCTGTTCCAGTAAACTAGCTTATAGGTCAGTCAGCACTTGTAATGGATTAGACAAGACGAAATGGAGCCATCATGCTGGAGCAAGAGTGACGTGATGTTCTTTCAGAGGGCCGCGGTGGTGCAGCGGTTAGCATTGTCACCTAACAGCAAGAGGTTCTCCTGTTCAGTTCTCGGTTGGAGCACCTTCTGTGTGGAGTCTGAATGTCCTCCCCGTGGTTGAGTGACATCTAAAGACATGCAGGTAGGTGCGTGCATGAATGGGTGTGCCTTCTTTGAAGGATGGGTGTCGGGCTGGCAACTCGGCACCATAAAAATCTACTGCCAATCATTAGCGGACTGGAGTTCCGCTGTGGTGACCCCAAATCGGGAAAAGCCGAAAGAAAGTGATGTTATGCTCTGAGAAGGAAAAGATGAAATAGCAAGCCTTGCAGACAAGGATTATATGTTTAAGGTGTGTGTGTGTCGCAAGAAGTACTGCCTACCAAACAGCATATTCCATTAATACACCATTCAGCTTTCAATCATAATGTGGTGGTGATGAAAAAATTTGATGGTAGCCATACTGTTAAAATATGATCAAAAATCACTATGCAGAGTACCTCAAAATACACTTAGGCAATTGATCTGAATGTTCTGCTCAGGAGGTCAAATGAAAACTCCCTGATGAAAGTACCCATGCAATGACAGCTCTATGATAAAGGCACCAAAACTTTATTTAACAGCCAGTGCAGGTAAAAGACTGTCAAAGAAGGCCACTACAACAAAAAAAATAATAAATTACTTTTAACTTTGCAGTTCAGAACTTGACAGGAGAAAGACATCTGTGATATGTCTCATGTTCCAGGTTGCTGCAGTTAACACCCAGCATCTGTCCTCCCTCCTCATCCTTCACCAAACTCACAACATATGCATCTCCACCTGTCCCAGGTCATCTTGGATGAAGAAAGGATACGTGATTTTTCTGCACATTCTTTTCTCCCTGAAGAGGATAAAAACTAAACAAACATTCTATTGGTCATCTAAACAAAGACACTACATGCACAGGTTTATTTATTTATTTTCACTCCCACTACAAGCTTGCCAATGGCTCCCTTCCTGTTCTCTTTCAGCTCAACCATTCCTACCAGGAATTCCTGGAATTGAGAACTATGTGGCTATTTGCTCCTTTCCGCATTACAAGTCCACTCATTCTCCCAGAAGGAGGAGTCAGGCATGAAACAGTAGGGTCTCAGATGCTGGTCCCATAGCTTCCCCTTCCCAATCCAGCCCTTCTACCATAGATGGCCACAGGCTACACAGTGGCTACCTGGCTGGGGAGAGACATGCATTACCAGCTCAAGTCTTTCCTCCCCCTTTTAGACCCTCCAGTGTCTGTGCTGTTATTCAAATATCGGTTGTCTAGGTCATAATCAGGGCTTCACTCCTTGCCATGGCACCATACCTTAACTAATTAGCATCACTCACCTATAACACAATGATATAAGCACTTGAGACTGACTGCTCTCAGAAACTGATCTTGGAGCATACTTGTCAACTTTACCAGCAGCAAATGCTCTGATCTTCAGGGACAGTTTTCTTCTTCCTCTCTTGCAGGTATTCATATTATACCAAAATACCGTCAACAACCCTGCCACATCTGTGTGCAGTATATACTGCAATTACTGCCCACAGAAGTGGTGCATTATTATTTTTAATTTACTATGGTGATAAGGGTTGAGCGAGGGCCTTTAAAATAATAGAAACAGCAAGCTGAAATGCATTACTAAAGTCACCATTCCTTTCCCTTTGAGACTGCATAGGAGAGAAACGCAAACGTAACGACATTTCCAGATGTACTCTATGTATGAAAGCAGAGGGCAGTTACACCATCACTGCTAAACCAGTCACCGATATAGCTTATTGGAGAGAACAATCTATGTGCCAGTTAAGTGGCAGGGTGAAATACATTATGTCAGCCATCATTTCCTTTAATTTCATCATAATCAGAGGTGTACACAGAAGGTGACTATATGTTATAAAGTATGCTGGCATGGTGTGTGAAAATAAAGGGGAATTACATGATCAGTGTTTAACCATCAATATGACTGGTTGGGTGGGAACAGTGTCAGTGTACACTGCTGAGAAAAACAAGCTTAATACATAGACATCAGAAGTGTATACAAAAAGTGAGTTTTGTGGGGAAAACTGTGCATGGAAGTGAAATGCAATTACACGCTTAATGTTACATGATCACTGATGTCAGATACACAAAATGCCCCCAGTGAGCCATTACAAGCTGACCACATTTCAGAGCTATTTAAGTGACTTCTGTACTCTATCAAAAGCTGTGCATCTCACAAGGGTAAAAAGGCTGCTGATAACAGTTTGCTGTATTTTAGAAACACAATGAATATATAACCCACATTTTGGCTTTCAGGCTGCTTGCTGTATTATAACTTTGCAGCATTCCCAACGCAAATGTCTTTACAGTCGGTTCATAACAGACATGCACATTTTACCACTTCTCACAAGGGTGAATGTTCAGTACATAAAATCATAAATATACTTTACCTTCATAAGTTAAGAACTAAAAACACTATATATTTGCCCCAGAAAAGAATCCCAGGAATGCATTAAAGGCCTTAGAGCAAGCTGTGTGGCCCTTTCTAGAAAAGGCCTTCCAATGCAACATGCCCATCTGTGATTCAGGACCATGTTAGCTGCAAAGAGGTTGGACCTCATTGACTAATTAGCGTATTTCCCAAATCTCAGGTACTTTCACAATATGCAAATCAGCACAAAGCAGTAGTGCCCTGCTGCTAATGTAAGCAGTGGAATCCCTCCTCCAGTCACTCTCTCTCTCTCACACACAAACAGACACACACACTACTGCCCCTGTACAAGTCCCCACTCTCCCATGGTTATCCCACCTCTGTAATACTGTAGTGCCATTATGACACTTAAGACTCAAGCCCTGCTGGTCTAGTGTACCCCCACCCTCCAATCCCCAATATGAAGCTGGCAGTATTATGGCACTTGCCCTGGTGGTCTTGTGCCTCCCCCATCCCCTGATCCTCGTAGTACTGTTGGTGCCATTAGGTCACTAAAGAGTGTAAGCCCTGCTATCCAGTGGTTTACCACCCCCCATGCTGTATATACCTTAGGGTACTTTAAAAAGTATCCCCTACTACCTAGTGTATCCCCTCCACCCACATCCCCCAGTAAGGTTGGTGCCATTACAGCACTTTGAGAGACTCATCCTTGGTGGCCACTGGTTCTCCCCACACCATGATCTCTGCAATGTTGTTGGTACCATCTTGGCAATGTACGCCCTGGTGGTCTACTACTTCTCCCCACCCCTGATCCTCTTACTGCAGCTGGTGCTATTACAACACTTAAGTGTGACTGGAGTTTCCCCCCATCTCAGTCATGATGTTCTCTGCCTTTGGGCACTACTCCTGTATCTTCCCATCCTCTTAATAATGTTGCTGCCGGTACTGCACTGTACAGTGTATATCCCCCCACCCTGTAGTAATGGTGATGCCAGTACAGCACTTTTATACTTTCTCACAGGCTTCCAGTGGTCCCTATCACCCCAATTCCCATTTTGATGTTCATGCCATTGTGGCTCTTTTACAGTAAGCCCTAGTTAGGGTGTAGTGGTACCCCCACAAGACCACCACATTCACCTTTGTGGTTGAACACATTCTTTTGGTTGCTTTAGTTACCGCATCACAGTGGGATGGTCATGCCAATCTACATGGCCAAGAGCACATGGCTAATTGTAATATGCCTCTCTCTGGAATGCCTCTTCAGCATTCAGCACTGCCACAGGGCCAGACCATAGCACCATGCAGCAGTGTGTGACAGTGCTTACCAAATAAAAATGGTACATTTATGAATATGGCCAGATATCTTCTGGCACTTAGGGGGAGCATTACAGGGATTTCAATATTAAATAAAATGTATATGAGTATTTTGTAACTACTCCTATATCTCTACTCATAGAGTAACACTTTTTGACACTACTGTCCACAACTAACATACCTATAACTTACTACTCTACCCCAAAATATATTAATGCAAACAGAATAACTTGTCTAACTTCTGCTCTAACAAAGATACATGTGTTTATTTATGCATATCCACTGCTTCCAACTGTTCCACTACAAATGCTTGTATATATTTTCATTATGACTGAATAAAAGTATACATTCACACTACTATAATGTGAACCAATTAAATAAGCCAGTGTATGTCATTTTCTAATACTACACCTTCAACAATGATACTAAATGTTTAATTTACATTGCTACACTCAAAAATACAATGAGGCTTTTTTTCCCTGGGCCCAGTCAACAAAAGTAAAGAAAATAAATTTGTGACCTGGCACTCAGAAATGCAGCATGCAACTATTCTATTACCTTTGTACAAATACTGTTTGTTATTAAATATCCAGATTTGCTGTCTAAAGAATTTTGCTATAAAATGTCAAACTGTTTGAGAGAAATAACTGCATTTACTCTCTACCAACATTCCTAGATGGTCATTCAAATGTGTAACTGATGTCTCTTCAAGATGTGGAATGCAGCATTGATCCAGAACATATCTTCACAAAAGTCATAGAAATAATTTCTCCAAAACAAATAGTTTTTCAATTGTAATATGGCCACTGTTCAAATTCCAAGGCCTGATGTAGATAAAGTGGAGAGGAGGTCAAATTCAGCACTGAGCTACATTTACATCCTTTCAAACAGTCATATACATTTCTTCAGAAAAAAAGGTTTTTATGAAAATGGAACATACAACAGCCCTGATACCATGGTCTGAGGCAAGTGGAATGATGGTGTAAAATTTAGCACTGAGATGCAATTAAAGTAATGAAAGAAGAATTGCAGACTTTTGGTGAACTTTATACCCAACTATTATATTATAATTACACAATTCTGTGAATTCTTTAATGAAAAGTTGACATGTAACCTTTTATGTTGAGGTAAGAGACTGTAGAGGTTCTTAGCCTTTCACTGCCACAATATGACATTTTGCAATGTTTCCACTGAAGGGTATAGGACTACTTACTGCTCAGGATGCTGAAAGCATCACTTGCCCAGAACATATTCACATTGTTTTTGCATCAGAAGTAAAAATTGTATGTATTTCACCAAAAAAAGGGATTTTTCAACTGTAAATGGTTTGGTCTTAGGCTACCAAACTGGTGCAGTCAAATTCACCACAGAGTTACAACAAAATACGTAATGGCAAAAATTAGCAGTGTCATGTGTACTTTAAGTGAACACTCTACTCCCACTGCCTAAAATATTAGTAATGAAGACTCAAAGAGGGGCTGACATACGGAGCTTTAATAGAAAGGTACAAGTGTAGGGGTTCATTGGCCTTTTATGGACAAGGTCTGACATTCTGCATTATATTCCAATTCCACAGGAAGAGTGGTATGTGACTTCTGTTCAAACCCTGTTATGCAGCACCACTCCAGAATATAATATTACTGAAATGTTGTTGCACCAGGAATAAAGGTTCCATTGTTTTTCCAAAAGAGTTTTTAAAGGTTCCATTGTTTTTCCAAAAGAGTTTTTGGGGTGGGAGGTTGGCATAATGGTTAAGGTGTTTGCCTTACAGACACAAGGTACAGGGTTTGATTTTCACATGGGGTAATTGGCTAGGCTTAAAATGACCCAGAAGGGCAGTTAGCCTAGTACTAATCTATGAACCTATTAACATGTCATGATTTAAGACACTTCATCATCAACCCCTTTTCTACATGGGGTTGCGGTATTGTGTCAACGGTCATCTCTCTTGATATAATGCCACACTCCTGCCTTCTTCAATATTCATGTCTGAGAGTCGAAGCTCTCTCACACAATCACTCCTCCTCTGCTGGACACCCTTATTTCCTCTTCCCTTATTCCTATCTGTCCCAAATCTTCTTCACCAGACTATCTTCTGCTTTTCTGCATGTGTCCAAACTATAGTAATCTGTTCTCTTTGACCTTTTATGCAATTGGTACTACTTTGGCTTCTGTTCTTATGTCCTCATTTCTTTGTCTGTCCCACAGTGTGCATCCCACCATTATTCTCAGGCATTTTCATCACCTCTAACTTCCTCATCTGTGCTGTTTTTACTGCCCAGGTTTCTGTACCATACAGAAGTACTGGTCACACCACTGTCTTGTACGTCTTACTTTTCAGCTTCTTTGGCATTCTTCTGTCATTCACTACACCCAAGACTCTATGCCAGTTAGCTGAAGGCCCTTGGATTCTAGCTTTGACCTCTTCATTTAGACCTCCCTTCTCCTCAACCACCCCCCCCCAGACAGGTGAAGCTAATAAACTGTTCCACTATCTTCATTTCTATCTCAAATCTCAGCTTCTGATTTCCCCAATTTGCTGCAATTACCGCTGCCTCATCTGTGCTTAATTTCTTATGTGCCTTCAATTTTGCATTCCATTCCCCTGTCCTTTGCTGAAGTTCTTGCTCAGAGTCTGCTAGTAATGCTACATCGTCTGCATACGGCAGCTTTGTTGATCTGACCCCCCCAACCTGTTTGCTTATGCAGTCCATCACCACCAGTATGAACAGCAATGGGATCAAAGCTGAACCCTAGTGCACACCCACTCCCACTGGATCCCATCTGTGAGACCAAACACTATTCGTACTTGAATCCTTGTCTGTAGCCTGCACTAATTCTATCAAGGTTTCTGGGACTTAGACCACTGCGTACTGCCTAAATCAGCTTTCTTGGGACCTTGTCATATGCTTTCTCTGAGTCTGGGTATGCTGAGCTGGATTCTTTCCTCATCTCTAGCTTCTTCTCAACTATCTGTCTCACTGCAAACATTGGGTCAGTTGTGCTGCCATGATTTGAAACATCTTAAGTGTTAGCTTCAAAATCAGCACTGAAACCCCTAAAAGAAAAAAAATCAGTGTTATGTGTACTTTATAGCTGAACATCCTATCATCACTGCATGAAAAAGTTTTATAATTATGTTTTCAAAGGGAAACAGACATATGGCACTTTATACAAAGGTACTAAATGAAATGGTTTATAGGCTTTCAGTCTCTTAGCCTGACATTCTGCACAATACGCCATTTCATGGGGGGAGGGGTTCTGCTCAGGCTGAGCTATGTTGCACTAATCCAGAAATAACATATTTCACCCAAATAGGAAATAACTGTCACTGGAATTATGACGTCCCCTCTCTGATTTAGACTCAAGCAGCAAAATACTTTATATGAACATTTGTGTAAGTGACTTTAAACCTAGAATTACCAAATAAGTTTGTTCTTGCATTCTATAGTAGAGACTCATGATATTGTCTGAAGAATCTGCTAAGCAATACTAGTTTGAAATATATAGTCCTGTACTGCTAGATACCAGAAGTTGTGCCATTTGGATGCTTTTTTTGGCTCTTCGGCCCACAACAACACATTTTCAGTATGACATATTCAGTTACACGTGAATCACATTATTAGTATGTTCTTAATTATATCAAAACCCAAAATACTGTAACAGTACGTATTCTGTTATTTTAAATGGTACAGCAAAATGCTGAAGCTTTACTTGTTCTGACAGATCTGCACAAGAATAGTTAGAGAAAATAACAGAATCAAGTAATGCAGGATAAGACTGCCCATCCAAGTGTATTTGTCTGAAAATTTCATAAGAATATCTTAAGTAGTAAAGAAATATTTTCAATCGAAACTGGAGTCAGATTCAAGCTAGAATGTCCTTCTTGGGATTGACATACTGTAGATACACCAAAAAGTTAAAAATATAAAAACATAAATATACACAGCTGTTGTCTTCATGCTTATCGAATATATCCTTCTTATAAGCAAAATATTATGTTGCAGAATAAAATGGTACATTTTTCCATTTAAAAAAAAATCAAAATGCTGATCCACCTCTGCCTTTCAGATTAAGAGTCCAGTCTAAGGGTGTTATTACTATGCGTAACATCTTCTAAGGATTTCATAACAAATATCAGGTCGTTTTGGAAGTACGGGCATTTATACACAAGGAGCAAAGCCTGCTAAACAGTCAGTAGTTTAGGGAAAATCCTTTTGAAGTACAAAAGAGGCTACATGAGACTCTTAATAGAATAAGAGTGACCAAAACAAGATTAGGCACTATATACTTACTACCCTCCTTACTATATAGTGCATCTACATTAACCTTCAACCTACTCTAAAAAATAATCTAGACTGTTACACTAGAAATGGCAAATTTGCAACAGGGTTCTCATTATGTTATCACCGCTGCACTCCTCTTACATCCCTTAACTGGCTAAAGCTCCCCCAACACCTCAACTACCTACAACTGACAATCCCCCATAAAATTATCCATAACTCTGCATCGTATCTTGCCATAAATACGTTACTCCAAACATACATATACCCAATTGAGCTCTACGATCTGAAAACAAACTCCTAGCACTTCATAAACCAAACAAAACTGCTGGACAATCTTTATATTCCTATTCAATAACCAAATCATAGAATGTACTATCCCGTGATAGCAGTTCAAACTAAAAGGAACACCTATTACTGGCAAATAAAAGAAACCTCGGGTTTCCACTGAAAATGGGTTTGTTTGCAAACTCAGCTGGACTAACCCGGTTAATACATGTGAAATAAATACTTGTCCCTGTTCAACCCTAGCTAACAGGTTCATAGGTTCGTATGTACTAGGCTAATGGTCCTGGAGCCTTTACAAGCCTAGCCCATAGGATTACCCTGGCATCGTGCCACCCAACATTAGTTCCCAGTGCATCTGTCAAGTAGAGCCACTGGAATGAACCCCGAGGTGAATTTTCTACTTTGCATCCACTCATCAAGATTTCTCTTGAAGAGGGCCAGTGAGGTGCTCTGTTTGAGATGTATGGGAAGTCTATTCCATAGCATGGGAAGTCTATTCCATAGCATGAACAGTCTCTGGGTTGTGAACCTGTCCCTCCAGCATGTTCTGTTGATTGTGGTAATGAGGTTGAGGTCTCTGGAGTGTGTGGTGCGGAAGGATTGGGATTTCTTTAGATGTAGCATTTCTAACAGAGCAGGTCAGACATGCCTTTTTAAGTCAAGCAGATATCGCCTCCAAGAAGGCGATATGAGACAGAGAATAGTTGGAGTTTTTTGAGTCTGTCCATACAGGACAAGTGTTTAAGGCCTAGGATCATCTTTGTGAGGTACTTTTGCAGCCTCTCCAGTTGTTGCAGGTGTCTAGTGAGGTACATGCCAAATGTAGCACTGTACTCGATAACTGGCCTAATGAGGGAAGCATAGAGGGAGACAATGACCTCTTTCTTCCTGGATGCAAAACCCTTAGTAATGAGATGTGCCACATAGAAGGACTTTCTGACCACAGTGGCAATGTGGTGGTCAAAAGACCTGTGTTCCCAGATCTTTTATAACACCTTCTGTGTTCAGTGGACTACCATTGATGTGGTAATTCATGTGAACAGAGTTTTTCCCAAAGGGGATGACAACACATTTTTTGGCATTGAGCTTAAGGCCATGGTTCTGACACCAGTCGTTGGTCTCAGTGAGGCCTTTCTGCAGGATGTCAACATCACTTGGGGAGTTAATAATAGCTCCCAACTTGCAAATGTCTGTGAACTGTCAGCCAGAGTCCCTTTATGTTGGCCTGGACTTCAGAAAAGTAGATATCAAAACAGGACAGGACCTAGGACCGAACCCTGGGGGACTCCACTCATGACTGGTTGGCAGTCTAACTTACAGTCAGCTACTTTCACACTGTGGGTTCTATCTGTGAGCCAGTTTCCAACCCACCTAGTTATATAGGGGTTGATGCCTAGCTTAGTGAGTTTTTCTAGGATTCCTGAGTGGGGAATGGTATCAAAGGCCATGGCCAGACCAAGGCAGGCCTCATAAACCACCTTGCCTTCATCCATATCTCTAGTGATGGACTCAAAAAAGTCGACCAGGTTGAGCAGGCATGACCTACCCTTCACAAAACCAAACTGTGTGGGATCCAGAATTTGGAGATTCCCTATATCCTTGTTTATTAGGTCCATGATGATGCGTTCCATAGCTTTGCATATCAGATTCTTCAGGATAATGGGGCAACAGTTCCCAAGGTCTGCAGTCGCTTCTCCTTTGTAGAGAGGGATGACTGTAGCAGTGCGCCATTCGGTAGGGACAAAGCCTGAGGTGAGGCTGTGATTGAACAGGGCACACAGGTGTGGTGCCAGTTCACTTTGTAGTTCATGTAGAACACAGCCAGGGATATTGTCAGGTCTTATAGAAGCTGTATTATTGGCCTTGGACAGTGCTGTTTTAACCTGTGCAGCAGTAATATTGGGTGCCTGGCAATCTACTGGTATTCTGATTGGTCCTTTGGGGGGGGGGGTAAAGTTAGTACTCAATCTGCCAGCCAGTATACTGCCAATATCTGTTGGCTCAGTATAGGAGGTACCATTGTGCAGTACCTCAGAGCAACTCTGGATATTGCCAAGGAGATTCTTTACATAACTATAAAAGGCCTTGTGGTTGTCTTTACTATCTGCTGCAATTCCTTTTTCATAGCTAGCTTTAGAGGATTTGATGAGGGATCTCAACATTTTGTTGAGGCTGATAAGGGAGTTTTTCCAATCTTGGGACTTTACCTTATTCTGCATCAGTTTCTTCCTTCTGTTGTAGTTTGTTTATGGTAGGGAACCACCAGACTGGCTTCCTTTTTCTGAAGGCGAGTGTCTTGGTTCTATTGGATATGGCGAGATCTATGCATTTGTGTATGTGTTCATACAGTGCATTGGTGTATGATTTGGCAGTCATGCAACTATTCTCCATTTGCATGGGTGACATGAAGTTAGCCACCTCTGTTTTTTTAGGAGCCCAAAGTTAGCTTTGGAGAAGTTTTTCATGGTGGTTACCTTTGTGTGTGTGTGGGTGGGGGGGATGTGGATATCCAAGGTGATTAGTTTGTGGTCAGATCTAACCAGGGAAGAGATGACTATTGGTGTAGAGCAACAGTTGCCCATGTTAATAATGACCAGGTCAAGGATGTTTCTACCTCTAGTGGGGGTAAGAACAAGCTGGTCCAGAGCATTAGAATTAATGAATTCCAAGAAAAGTTGGGCAAGTGTATTGGTACAGCAGTAGTTTTCCCAGTTAATGGAGGGGTAGTTGAAGCCGTCCAGTATGAGAGTGTTAGGTTGGTCCCTAATATTCTCCAAGGTGCTTAGGAATGTGGAGTGCAAGTCTTGGGACATGGTTGGGGACCTATAGCAGGCTACGACCTGAATCTTATCCAATGTCAGCTGCACCTAAAGTATCTCTGATGCGTTATGTTTGGCTACCAGTCTGAAGGTGTGTACATCCTTTATGAATATGCAAACACCACTGCCTTTGGAGCTTCGGCAAGAGCCTTGGCTAGTATCCGGAAGCCGAGGGGTAACAGATGCAGGCCATCTCTGGCAAAGCATCGAGGTCTGTCAATCATGTCATCTCAGGCAGACAGACACTGGATCCCCTTGGAATGATACCAGAAACTTAAGCCAATTATTGAAACCAACTATTTTCTGCTTCTACTGTGGTATCATTGTGGGTGATGGTAGGATGCTGCTCAAGACTAGGGTCATACCCACCTGGGCTACATAATCCGAGAGCTCCTCCGTGTCTCTTTTCATGTAGTCTAGAGGTTCACACCCACATGTACAATGACAGTCATATTTGTACCTGTTGTTGAGGGACCTGAGTGCATGCATTATGTAGCAGACTCTGGCACGACAGGCAGCTGTTACGTTTTCCTTTTTCAACCTAGTGAGTGGGACATCAGTGTGCCTCACTATCGAGTCATCTATGACTAGTGTGTTGGGCATGCTGTTTTGCCTTACAGGCTTTGGTCGAGTGGCACAGTTTAGGTGATTTGTGATTTTATGTGAAGGCAATGCTAGTGTGTGTTTTGGAGGGCTATGTGTTCCATGTGGTGTGGTGAAAGTGTTGACCTTCTCCTCTTGACTAGCTTTTCCAGTCTTGGCTGGAGAGTGCATGGCTTCCAATTTGGATATATAAGTGCATCTCTCGCAAGTCTTGAGTGTTGGGAGAAAAGAGGAGTGGGTTGTCAGTGTACATGAGGCAGTTGCTACATTGCCTCTGGATGCCCAAGTTCACGAGGTTATTTTTCTCAACACTCTGCACTGAATTCTTACAGTCCACTTTCCCCTCTCACCCCTACTCCTACCATACATTTTCATCTTGATCCTAATTCACCCTCCCCCACCATTACTTCACCCCTTTCTACCATATCTTTTACCTTCTATCACATACTTCTCATTTTTCTTCTTCTAAGCCTTTATCCAAAACTAACTAGATCTCATTAAAATTTTACCTTCCTTCCCAGCTCTTTAATTTTTCTCTTCAATATTTTTCTGCAGTTTAGACCAAGTGTCACTTTAACTTTCTTTTCTCCCACTAAAACTTTCCCAGTATACAAACTCTAAATGATCTTTCTGCAACTTCCTTATTTTAACTTATCTACAGCAACTTCAACTTCACATGTATAAGCATGTCTAAATGCAAATATGGAAACTACTATATCAATACAAAAGATACTGCGCATCTCAAACAATGCTAAAGATTATACAAATGCACCCTACGGTTGTTTTTATGTAAGATATTAGTCGCCTGACGCTTTTCATGAGAATTTTTATGCGTTACTTTTTTGTCTCACTATCGTTAAAAGTACTTTGTTTTTTTTCTCTGTATTGTTTTGCAGCCTTTCTCCCCGGGCCTCCGTTTAAAATGGGTTTCCCAGTAACCAAATATAAAAAAAAAAATAAAACTGGGTTACAAAGCTCCGTTAAACATGCGGATGAAACAAAAAACACAAGTCAAAACTCTATCTCCACTAAATTCGTCTCATAAATATGAAAAGCGATGCATTAACTATATTAAAAACTGCAGTGCTTAAATTCAGTACGATCATTTTTAAACCTAAGACCCATCTGCACATCTAATAAGGATTGACGACTGCAAATGCAGCGTAAGTACAGCAAAACAGTTGGCTTACAGCAGGAAAATCCCTAACCAATGATCCCGTTCAAACATACTAACATTTTAAAGTCTTTGCTCCCTAACCAAATTATAACCATGGGGGGAACTGCAAACGTGATCATCTGAGCAGCGAAAATCTGACTTCCCTATCCTAACTAATCCTGCGAGATTTCCTTAACGTTCCCGAGAAAGCAAGAAAATATACATCGCTCATGTGTAATTACTAAGCTACAGCTCTGGTACATGCAAATACAAGACTCTAGTAACTTTATGCATAACATAAATCTACTACAATAATACTGATGTACACAACTGACGAGAATTCCACTACCATTCTGTAACCCACTCCAATAAAAAAATGTAACTTACCAGTTTACTTCACATTACCAATGCTTTTACTACGCACGTGAGAGGCATTCTGGATACTGTAGTTAACTGCTCTTTTTTTTTGCATATTGCGTCGAATCATTCTCGCCAATTACCAACTGAATGCAAACCATTTTCTTTACGCAAGTGTGATGAGCTGTTTTGTTTATTTAAGAAAAATCTGTTTTTTAATTATTATTACAATAATAATAAAAAAAGTACGCCGTACTTTTGGTGCCCATTAAACGTTTGTGCTTGTTTGTCCTGTATACTTGTAAACTTATTATTGCAAGAAATCTGGACGAAAGCCAAAACTAATTGGGGGAGCAACAGATTTTAAATATTTATCTTCTAAACTTTGAAAGCCGGTAGAATAACACGATGTATTTTCTAAAAGGTATGAAATCTGAAATTCAAATGTATGCTTTTGTTTAGTGACTTAAATCCTCGGTGATTTGCTAGAAAAAATCTGGACATTCTGTGAAAATATAGACAGTTGCGAGGTGGATTGCAGGGTCTTTCCTCCAGACGTTGTTTGAAAATAAAAGGAGATTCACCTCTGACTTTTAATAAAGTACAAAGCTCACTTATGTTAAAAGAAATTAGGACGGCATAATAATGAAATATTTAAATGTGAAAATAATAGTTCTTTACAAGTTTAGTAGAATTTGGCTACCTTATTTTCATACGTATAAAAGTAGACTTTTTAAAAGAAATGTGAGACTGTGCAGGACAAATGGAGATTTGTGTTGATTAGGACATTGTTCACACAGGTATGACTCTAATGCTAAAACCCAATATCTGACCCTAAAACGTTTTTGACCCCAAAGCCATGTCCTTAACCCTAAAACCCCATCTCTGATCCTAAAACCCGTCCTTAAACCCTAAAACTGCATCCCTAACCTCATAACCCTGTCCTTAACCATAAAACTCCATCCCTGACCTTAGTCCTAAAACTCCCACTAACCTTAAAACTCCTGCCCTAATCCTAAACTCCCACCCTTGCTGCATTCACTCATTAAATGGGCAGCAGCTGGAACTTGCTGCTGCTCATTCCTGGTGTATCTTCATCTACACAGTTGCTGGACAAAGCATATTCATAATCATTCCAAAGGAACAAAGTGAATTTAAAAACAAAATTAAAAAAATGGTAGTTCCTCTTATGTTAAAGTGTTTTAGATAAAGAATCATGGTTTTCTTCAGTAATTACAGGAAACAACATTGGTTATGTGACATAAAGGGAACAAAGCCTTCACTACAATCTGAATTCAGCTAGCGGTCCATTTGCTGGAGTAGCTGACTTTGGGGTGAGAGAAATGACAACACTAGAGTCAGGTCATCTGTTTGGGGGGGTAACATACTGTGAAGCTTGCTGTTACTTGCCCTCAGCTAAGATAGTAAAAGCATAAGACTGGTGACTGCTAGGCAAGATAATGTGGGTGGAAGGGACTCACAGGCTATATGTCACTGTAGAGGTGGAAATTTTTCTTTACCACACCCATGGCACACCCACATACAGCTGCATACAAATCTGGAATGTCATGAATGGTGTAGAGCCAGCATACCAGTTATGTAACTGCAAACCACTAACTGGCCATGGCTCCAGAGCTACTGATACTTGTAAAGCAGTTTCCACTTAATGAAACAAGACCCACCTGGCAAAAGGACACATTGGTGGTATGTCCCAATATCATTTGTCCTAGGAGATGAGCTGGTCTTGAGAAGTAAAACAAGGTCTGAAGTCATCAGTTACTGACTGCACAGCATTAAAGACAAGTCAGCCCTGAAAAAGAGAGAACTGGTAAAGAGTCACAGGAAAAAAACATAATAAAACAAATATGTCTTTTCTTCAAATTATGGAGCATTTGCTACTTTTCATTTTTCCTTCTCAGGTTACAACTGCTAGTTATGGACTGTCGTTTGAAAAAGAGAGACAAGTGACATCTCAAAGTAGAATGCTTTCCTTGTCCAGACAGTAAAATGAGTTTGACTTTACAGTTTTCAGATATTATGAGTCAATAACTTTGTACTGCTAACCAGTGTAAAAAGCAGCTAAAAGAGGAAAAACACCACTTGCCCACAAAGTAAGTTTAACACTTTTGTCCTATAACATCTACAGGACTTTGTTTCCTGCCATCCACAGACATTGTATAATATACATAATATTTTGAATATACCAAATAATTACTGCTCTAATTTCTACCTGCTAGTTGCCTTGTACTCTCTCATTGTACTAAACGCACCACTTTAATCTCTATTACTGCAGTTGCTGTCTAGTGCATCAACAATTATAACTGACTATGCAAGTTAATAACATTGGCTAGAAAGCTAGCAGCAGATGGCTACTGCTGGGTAAGGATTATTAATGTAAAGTCTATCATTAAATTAGCAGCACAGCATGAGCTCTTCAAGGGGGTTGAATTAATTTGATTTCAAGGAACTAATGGAACTCGGTATCAAGATCCTTTAAAAATCTTTTCACTTAGTTTACAGATGATCTTCCTATAACACATAAACAAGGCCATGCAGAAAATTGTGTGTTCTTCCAAGGGCATAGTACTGTACTGCTATTTTGAAAAAAGTCACCAACTCTATCATCATTTAAGTTATTCTCTGGCAGTTGGCGTATATTGTTTTTTTTAGCTGCTGTTTTTATAGAGGCAAGATTGCTATTTATGTTATGTATCTATGATAACTGTTATAAATGTTACCAAACCTACCCAACATGCCCTAACTCATGCTTTTGCTCCCCACTCCATTGTTGTTTTTTCTCTCTCCTCTCAGCACCATACTCTCCTGTGCTATCTCCTGCACTAGTCTCTTGAAATCAACCTGCCTTGTGGAATGAACTCTTTCTGAATGCTTGCAGTGGTATCTCAAAGCCTAATCTCCCTGCAACCTGTCTCAAGTTAACAAGAAAGTATGTTGTTGGTCTCTATATCCTGCCTATAATTTTCTGTAAACCATTGTAATAAATCCCTCCAGGGAACCAAACGTAGGCTTCAGGCCAGCACAGACAGCAGTCTCCACCGCCCTTTTCTTAACTTATCTATTACCCACATACCTCCTAACCTACACAGTAATCCCTATTACTTGTAGTCACCCCTTCCCTAGTTACACAACCAGACAGTCTCCCTCTTATATCTCCTGTAATATCAAACCTGGCCAAAGGTGACACCCCTAAACCCCAGCTTTATCTCTTGGGTACCTCCTGCCCACTTGCTTTATTTCACAAATCTTTGGATTCCTAAGACTACCTAACCTACTATTTCCTCACTCTTGTCTTACCCCGGTTACAACCACCGACTCCATTCTCTGACTCCTTACTTATCTCTGCACTTACCTACTGCTGACTTACTTTAGTATACAGCTCTTCTGATTGTTTTCCTAACAAGCAGTTTTACTAACTGTTTCTACCCGCTCCGTTCGCCCTGTGGGCTCACTCCGCTCCCCTCCCTACCCCCAATTCCCACCCACCCCCAGGGGTCCTACCTTTATACTTCCTAGACCACACCTCTTCCTCCATCCCACCCCTTCGTCTGTCATCACTGTCCAAACCCTTACTTCCTTCCCACCACTTTAATCCTATCACACAACGTATTCTTTCATCTTACTCTACACAAACACTCTTCTCTTTATACTTCCTCCTTACACACTATTTAGCTATCCACGTCCACTAACTATACCCTAACACATCGCCCTCCCAAATGTAATTGATACTACCCTCTCTCCCTCCTCCTCCCAATACAGTTTAAGCTTCTACCTTCTTATTGCCAACTAATACTCATACAATGAAGAATCAAAACATCCCACCCTTTATCTCACTCTTACTAATACTTTCACTACTACCTTCCCTAATGTTCACTCATCTACTCACCTTCCTTGAAAGCCCACTTGACCCACTGCTAAATTATCCCAAAACAGAAACCATCTCACTAAACTCACACCCACAACTTACACATGCTAATATCACATTCTCTTCTAAATACATACTTCCTAAATTTCATCGAACACAACACACAAAATATAATAACCTCAATCCCAGGAAATGTCTATTTCATTACAGTAGAATCCATAACCTTTACTTTCTAAACCTACTACTCTCTTTAAAAGATGGCGACATCCACCCTAACCCAGGGCCTTCAACTTCTCCTTCTTCATCCCTCAACTCCAAAATGTATCCTACCCATATATTTTCCAAACAATCTAACTCTCTTACTATTGCTCATCTTAATATATGCAGCATAAACAATAAAATTACCCAATTACAAGCCCTGACTGAAATCTACTCCTTTGATATTCTATGCTTAACAGAAACTTGGTTAAAACCTACAACCAAAGACAATCAGATCATACCACCTGGATATAACATCCTAAGACATGACCGAACTTCCAAAAGAGGTGGAGGAGTTGCTATCCTATATAAACCTAGCCCACATTTAACCACCTATGACCTCAAACTACCTCTAGACTCCAATGCAGAGATTCTTATCTCAAATCTTCTTATTAACAATTCCAAATCTATCTATATCATCTGTATGTACATACCCCCTGGTAACAACATAGCAACTATGGAATATATTCTCTCCTGGCTATCCCAAAACCTACCTCAAGAAACGATCATCCTAGGTGATACAAATATAGACTGGACCTCCTTCTGCAGTAACCTCCCTTCCAACCAGATAAACCTGTATGGGTATTCCCAAACTATCACCTCCCCTACCAGGATAAACAAATCCAATAAGAAATTTAGCCTGTTAGACTGGATTCTTATTAACCGTCTTTCCCATACTTATGACTCAGGAACTCTCCCAGATGATTTAAGTGACCACTCCCTTACCTACATAATCAGACATAAAACTAACTGTCCCTCTCCCACATCCACAATAAGCATCAGCTCCAAAAATAACTTTAACTCTGAACTATTCCAGATTGAACTAAAAGCATGTAACTGGTCACCACTACAAAATTTATCCTTAGATGAAGCCGTTACTTACTTACTTTAACTCCAACTTCCTTACTATCCTGAACCACCATGCCCCAACCAGACAAATTAGAACAAAAAACAAACATGCTCCATGGCTCTCTAAAGAAACCAAACAAAAAATCAAAGATAGAAACAAACATTGGGTAATATGGAAAAAGACTCAAAGTCCCATCCACCAACAAACCTTCAGACAACTAAGAAATCAAACTAAAAAAGCTGTAATATCAAATAAAAAAAACTACTACCTACTATCCCAACAAGCGAATCAAACCAAACCACAGAAGTTCTGGTCCAGCATCAACCAACTACTCCACCCAGGGCAATCAACCACTCCTAGCCCTCAAAATACTGAACACAAAACTTCAATAAATATAGCTAATGATTTTAACTCATTCTTCACTAACACTATACAAACACTAGCTAGCCAGCTCTCACCTCAGAACTTCACTTTACCTACTAAAAAAACAAACTCTTCTCCTTCCTTTCAACTTTAACCCGTCCCTACATCATATGTGCTTACCCTCCTTCAGAAATTGAAACCATGCTCTCCCTCAGCAGACCAACTACCTGCACAATTTCTGCAACTAGCCGCTAAAGCCATTGCCTTCCCAATATCAATCCTAATCAACAGAACCATTACTGAAAGTTATATCCCTTCTATATGGAAAATTTCCCATATTATCCCCCTCCACAAAGGTGGCCAATCTACCGAGCTTTCCAATTATCGACCCATTGCCCTCCTCTTACCTCTAGCTAAGATTATGGAAAAATGCATCCACAAACAACTGCTTCAACATTTAACACAAAATAACCTTCTAGCTAACTGCCAGCATGGTTTTAGACCTTCACATAGCACCTCCACTGCCCTTCTCTCCTTTACAGATACTATCAACAAACACCGTAGTCTAAACAAACTCTCTTCTGCTCTATTCATTGACTAATCTAAAGCCTTTGACATGGTGAATCACCAAATTCTCATTACCATAATAAAATCCCTATCACTTGATACATCCTCCATACAGTGGTTCCAGTCCTACCTTGACAATAGACAGCAGGCAGTACTATGGCACAAGTCTCTCTCTACCCATTTACCAGTCAACCTCGGTGTCCCCCAAGGATCCATTCTTGGACCTCTACTTTTTTCCATTTTCATCAATGACCTCCACCTAGCCATCCCTCAAGCCTCATGTATACAATATGCAGATGATTCCACACTTATATGCTCAGCCTCATCCTCTTCGGACCTCCTATACCTTACCCAACAAGTCTTCAACACAGTAGAGAAATGGTTTACTCAAAGATGCCTTCTCTTAAACCCCAAAAAGACTAAACTCCTTCTTTTCTCTCCCACTAGTAAATTCCCCCCATCGGATTTCTCAGTCACTTCTATCAACAAAACTATTATAGCCCCTGAAGCTACCACTAAACTATTAGGAGTCACCATCGACAATAAACTAAACTTTGATATACATATAAACAATACTATAAAATCTGTTAATAAAAAATTAGGCTCCCTGTATCAGATTAAATCTTTTCTCCTACCCTCTGCTCGTACAACAATAGCACACACACATCTAATATCTCCTCTTCTATATGCCTCACCTATCTTTACTAAACTATCTAAAAATAACCTCAGCAAACTGGAAAGGTCCTATAATAACATCGCCAGATTTGCCACAGGAAACCCATTTCGAACCCATCATTGCCTCAATTTAAAACAGCTAGGCTGGCTTGAACTACAGAACCTAATTAAATTACATCAGCTAACTATAGCTCACAAAACCCTTTACACACCATCCAAAACACCTGCTCTATCCACACTAATCACTCCCTACAAAAACCTAGATTCCCTAAGGTCTTCACATAAACTCATAGCAAATTCTACCAAAACAAACAACAAGGCCGGTGACTCTCTTTTTTCTAATACAGTAGGGAAAGCCTGGAATCTTCTACCAAATGATATTTCTACACTTCCCTCACTGTCCTGTCCAGTTTCAAAAACAATCTGAAAGTATATCTCAAATCTCACTGGCTATGTCATTGCTCCAAACCTGACTAGCTCTATAGTCACCCTATTTCTTTCCCTTCAAAAAAAAAATATATATATATATATTTTTTTTTGTTTTTTGGGATATTAACTGCATCTACTGTTAAGATTGGATTCTATACTGACAATTTACTTAGAAGTGTTATAATTATCCTGTAATTCAGTCTGTTTTATGCTTTTTTTTGTATTGTTTTGTTTATATGTTTGATTCATAGAAATTAGTTAAATTAACTGTATTTACCTAGGAGCTTTTCTCCCCGGGCCTCTACTGAAAATGGACATGTATCCAGTTAGACTAGCCTGGTAAACAAATGTAAAATAAATAAAATAATAAAATATGAGAAGTTCCCTGTGGTCCAGAGGTCCAAGGTTTAATTCCCTCAACCTCTGCTGCCTAACTGCGTGACTCTATGCAAACCTTTTCAACAGACAGTGTTCCCAGGCTGAGTTTGGAAAAGGTCCATGGAGATCAGTGCGTTACACTGGCCAACAAATAAAATAAATATCAAACTGGATAAAATGCAGTTGCTGGCTTCTAATTACACTGCCTGCACACCATCAAAGAAGATATTTGAAGAAAATAACAGAAAATAATCAGAAAAGGAAAAAAGAAAACTCTAGCTGGAAAGAATCTTAGAATCTTGCAGCTGTTCAACAAAAAGCAATTCAAGTTTCAGCTTTAGTAAAGGTGATGACTTACAGTAATTTAGAAAAAATAAATAAATACGCTGAGAGATGTTAAAATAAGGGAAACATTGAACTTTTTTACCTCCATCCTAACTGTCATGCAAGACTATTTTCCTTACTTCAGGTAGAAAGTTCAGAAGCCAAATATGTCCATGGCTAAATAAAGACATTAAGAATCCAATGAAAATAAGATAACAATGCCTGGAAAGAATGGAAACACAATCCAACAAACAGTGGCCTCAATCAGGCATCCTTAACTATAGAAAGTTAATCAGAATAGCTACCAATTCTGCTAAAGCACAACAGTTAAGGGAAAAAACAAATTTGCCCAGCTAGCCCAGACTCTTCTGGAATTAAATAAAACAGTTAACAGGTAATATAAATAACTCCTTACCAACAGCTACCCCCACACTTAGCAGCACTAAGTTTGCGGATAAGTATAAATCCTTCCTAAACTCCTTTGTTACAGCTATAACTAATGAATTCTACACGTCACACTTACATCACTAGCTCTCTTCAGCCCTAATCATTAGCCAAATACAATTTAAATCAATACATTTTAATGAAATTTCTGTCAGTGAAACCAAAAAACTTCCTAAAAATCTAAATACCTCTTCTGCTAAGTTTTGTATACTGCACTTCACATTCCTAAGGCGATCAGTTATTACAATTGCTGAATCATTTACACACATATTTTACCTTTCCCTTTCCACAGGAACTGATTCACCTGCATTTAAATCTGACATTATTATTTCACTGCCAAATGTTACCTCTCCAGTACATCTAAAGGACTACAGGACCATATCCAGTCTCTCCCCTTTGGGTAAAATATTTGTTGCAAATTTAGCAAATTTATAAATCAGTCTTCAAACACATTAACAGTTAAGGACTTTTATATGACTGTCAACATGGATTCTGTACAGACTCAGTCACTGACACAATTTATTCTAATATGAATGGCTTCTATCCTTCCCATATTACTAGCACTGCCCTTCTAACCTATATAGATACTGTCAGTAAAGCTAGAGATAATGGCAAACTAGTTTCCTTATTTCTAGACATGTCTAAAGCCTTCAATACAGTTTGTCACTGCAAACGTCTACTTCAAATAGCCTCAGTTCTCTCTCAGCCCACTATTCTGTGTTTCATAAGCCACAGGTCCAATAGGTATCTGTCAGTAAAATTGCACTCCAAGCTCTCTCCTTACCTCCTAGTCATGAATGATATCTCACAAGGATCTATCCTAGGGCCCCTCCTCTTTAACATTTTCAAGAAAACCCTCACTACAGCCACAAAACAGGCCACCCTAATACAATATGCTGATGATTCCACTCTCATTTGTACATCTGACAACATGGTACACCTTAAATAAAATTTCAGGAAGCTTTAACAGCCACTGAAACATAGCTTTGTAACACAACTCATGCTCAACCCCCAAAAAGACCAAACTATTACTTTCTTTCCCCAAATCCCTCTCTCATGAAAAAAAAATGTAAAGTCCTCTCTCTTGATAATACAACCATTGAAGTCACTTCTCATAGCAAATTATTACTGGCACTCTTCTTCTTCTTCTTTCAGCTTTTCCCAGTTAGGGGTCGCCAGAGCGGATCACCTGTCCACTCATGATTAGCAGTGGAGTTTTACGGTGTCAAGTTGCCAGCCCGGCGACCAACCTTCCACAGAAGGCACACATGCACACACTCACACCTAGGGCCAATTTACAGTGTCCAATCCACCTGCAGCATGTCTTTGGGATGTGGGAGGAAACTGGAGCACCCAGAGGAAACCCACGTGACCACAGGGAGGACATGCAGACTGCGCACAGAAGGCACCCCAGCCGAGGATCAAGCTAGAGAACCTCTTCCTGTGAGGTGGCAACGCTAACCACTGCACCACCACGGCCGCCCAGCAAATTATTATTGGTGATTGTGGATGATAATCTTACATTTGACGTGCATATACAAAATTGCATTAGAAAAACTCATCAAAAACCAAAGATGCTTTACATAGGCAAAAACTTTCTTGCCAACACAACTAAAACATTTGCCACTACTTATCTCCTCCACACACTTCTTTACAGTGATCCCATCCTCACTAACCTCCAAGCTTAAAAAAAATTAAAACTTGAATGATGCTATAACAAAAGTTACTAAATTTGTAGCAAATATCCCTTTCAGAATGCACCACTGTATAGTACTAAAAAGCCTAAATTGTTTAGAACTGCCTCATCAACTAACATATACACAGCTTCTTACCACCTAAAAAATTATCCAGCATCTATCTGCCTGTTCAGCACTAAAAAACATTCTACACAACTATGTTCCCAGTCGGTCATCACAATCCAGTGACCAAAAACTCCTGTCTATTTACAAACCTAGCAAATCTGTTGGGTATTGTCTGTACTGTTACAAGGTTGCTGAGGGTGGAACTCCTTACCTTTATCCATCAGGTCAATACTCTCCCTTCCATCTTTCAAAACCACTCTGAAAGACCATATTTAAAATCTAGCTCTGTTCTTGCTCAAAAGCAGAATAAACTAGATCCCTAAATGTGAAGACATACTTTTTCATTTGTTATAACTCCTTACACTTCCTTCTTCACTTACTTCCTTACTTCTATTCTTACTTGACTTTCTGTCTAAATATACCATAAGCCTGTATTTCCCTCACTTCATTTTGCAATTCCTGTTTGTATTAGACTAACTTACCTTTAATTTCTGTACAATCTGTCTAAAAGTTCTATAAATATTAAGTTATTGTTATATAACTTGTAATTTAAACTGCAGATGTTTTTGTTTTATTTTTGAAGATTGTAAAATTATTGTTTTTAAAATGTTTTGTAATAATTTGAAGCTTTTCTCGCTGGTCCTCCACTAAAAAAATGGGCTTCTACCCAGTCAGACTTTCCTGATAATCAAATGTCAATAAATAAATAAATGAATGAAGGTTTCATAACAGCTGGCATCTTAGACTGTTATCCATAATATATTGCTGATGAAACTCAAAAAAATTAACTTATCAGAAAAGACAATAAATTGATTTCAAAAATAATCTCACCAATTGAACCTTTGGGGGACAATTTACTAATCAGTATTCTACTAATGGGTTGTTGAACATAAGAAATCCCCAAGGTTCTGTTCTAGGCCCCCTTCTTCTTTCACTATTCATAAGTGTTCTAAGCTTTGAACTTTTTTCTCTAAATGTTATATTCTATGCAGACGCCACCTTATTTCTTAAAGTTAGTATAACACACATAAACCCAAATACAAAAAAAGCTTTTTTGACTGTTGTCAATGGTTAACTATTAATAAGCTTCTTATAAACCCTTTAAAAACTAACCTTATAATATTTGCATCAAAACCTAAACTATTAAACTTTCCCTACATTTAAAACAATGATATAAATAGTAATAATATCCCAACTGTCACTGAATACAAATACTTAGGCCTCACCCTTGATCCTTCCCTTTCACTCACAAAACATACTGACAATGTCACTCAAAAAGCCTTCACCCAACTTAAACTATGTTATAAACTATCACCCTTCCTTTCCCAAGTATCAAGAACAGCCATAGCTAAAAACAGTCGTCTCTCAAAAATAGAGCAGTACTTACCACTGTTTACCACACACTCATATAAGACTTGTAATAACAGAAAACAATGTTTAACTTTGCCCTTTTGGCTGACTCCCATATATGACCTGTGACCTTATTAGCAGTCTGAATCATTCATGTGTTAAAGATAGGTCCACCTTTCAGCTTAACTCCCTTCTATTCAAAATGAATAAACTTGGATACTGTCCCCCACTGAAAAGAGAACTAGTATTGAAGAAGTGCTGATATGCTTTTTTTTGTTAACAAGAAACATCTTTATTAAATTATCATGTATGACATAGGCAGGTCTATATTAGTTCGCCCAAACGTATTTTCAGCGAGCACCTCTTTATCGACCTGTATACTAAGAAAATCACAGGGCTAAATCATAAAAACTATGCAGATCATCTTAAAGCATTTGTCCTTCCTGTCAGTGTCAAATAGGCTATTAAGGGTAATCTCTGCCTCACATGCAGAGCCTCAAAAGACTCTATCCTGACAGAACTACTGCACATTCACAAATCCAGTGGAGGGCATAAACACCTGCTCAGAAGATCTAAATATCTTTTGCAACATAAACAGAACATGTTAGAGGGATGTATAATAGAGAATACCACTTCTTTGGAATCTTCTTCCCGTCCACATAAAGCAAAGGATTTCTGTTATACTATTCAAACATAATCTGGATGAATGGATAAGTAATTGAAAATTCATCCCTGATTTAGCACCCCTCTCCCTCATGGGTAGAGACAACAGGTAAATGTTCTGCTCATCTTGGGGTTATCCATACTTAAAATATGAGGGCTAACACTTCATGGGAATGTATAGCTAAGCTTTTAAAGATCCTTATGCGTCAAAAGTCTAGTAAGTACCTATGAACCTATGGATGGAGATTATATTTCACAGGAGTAGCTGCAATTAATTGAAAGTTTTGACACACGTCCAATAACCATTTCAGATCGTGTACAGATAAAACTAAGAGAAAGATGCATGGTAATGAAGTAAAAATAAAGCACTGAAACTTTCTTAATTGCCTGCCAAAAATACATGAATTTAAGGAATGGGTAATGGAAATGATTTGAGAATTATCGAGGAATATAGACATTTCTTCAGTAGCTATTGCTAGTGAGATGGATAAAATGAAAATAGAGTTAAAATGGAAATAAAGGAGAAAGACATATGGAAAAGAGGTAATAGGAATTACTTAGAGAGGTTGACAAAGGTTAAATTATGGCAGAATAAGGGGAATCTCACAAAACAAGAAGAGCAACAGCAGAGTGCTAAATGTAAAATAATGCAGTATTTGGATGACATGCTTGTGTTTAGAAAGGTTGCTGTTAAGCAACTTTTTTGTTTAACAACTCTAGAGCACATAAACTTTTAACATAATGATTTCGGCAACAGGAAGAAGAATGGGTTTAGACCTACATAAGGAGCCTAGGAGAAGAAAAATACCCAGAAATCCTATGAGAGGTATTAGAGGTATTTAAGAATTTTTAAGGAAATTTATATAAAGTAGAGGAATGCGGAAACCAAGAAAAGGCTCAAATGAAACATATATATAGAAGACTTAATTATGCCATGGTTAGAGGAAGATGAAGCTCAAGAATTAATAGCTAAGACAGGAAAAGATGAGATAATAATAATGAACCAGATTCAGGAACAGTTTGTATCCTACAGCTGTGAGACTTATTAACTTGAACAGCAACCATAATACCTGCTACATTGAAGCCTCTTTTTTTCATTTAATCCTGCTGCTCTGAGCAATTACCACCAGTATTATTATTATTATGCAACATTATGGCTATAATGAGTCACCTCTAAGGTTAACAAGTGCAATACGGTAAACTAAACAGCTGCTCTTCACTAGTGTCTATTTATTCTCTATCTTAACGGTGAAGGGGTTTGGTTGTGAGTATTTATCTATTATTTATCATTGGATAATGGGTACTGAATGTGTTTTTGTAATGTGAACTACCTCTTCCATGTCATACGTCGAACAGCTCAGTGGTGCATCGGTAGTACTGTCGCCTCTAAGCAAGAGGTTCTCTAGCTCGATTCAAAGCTGGGGTGCCTTCTGTGCGGAGTCTGCATGTCCTCCCTGCATTCATGTGGGTTTCTTCCCACATTACAAAGACATGTGTCTGGAGCATTTCTCTCCGGGTCTCCACTGAAAAAATGGCTTTGTTCCAAGTTGGACTTTCCCATTAAACAAATGTTAAATAAGTAAAATAAATACATGTTATTTTCTTTCTTATGTTATTCTCTGATACCACTGTATCTATGTTATTTGCACTGCATTTTTTTCATGAGCTGAAATTTGTAATTTCATTTAGGTAGCACTTGTGTGGTTCTAAATGACAATAACATTTCTTTGAAATCTTGAAATCTTAATAATGGTGATGTATACTCAGTCAACAGGGATGTCTCCAAGAAGAGACAGTATTCCTGTGAAAGTTGGATGTTGGAAGGGAAGAAATTGATAAAAGTTTGGAAGGTTTTGTTTAACAGTATCAACTCCTCGGGGGGGGGGGTGAATACCAGCATCTTGGAAGAAAGCTGTGGTGGGTGCATTACCCAACAAGGGCAAAGACTCTTCATACCCAGCTTCAAATAGACCCATTTTAATTTTAAACCATGATTATAAAGTATTTATATATATACTAACTATGAGAATGGCAAAGGTGTTGCCAAAAAGTGATATTTATGGATTAATGTGGTTTTGCGAATGTGAGGCAAATATTTGACAATCAAAAAATGATGATCCAAAGGGAAGCAGAATGCAAGAAAACCTTGCCATTAGTGGGTCTTGATGCAGAGAAAGCATTTGGGATTTTATGAGTAGGGCAGTGTTAGCATTTGCATTCCTGCTAGAATAATAGAATTAATTAGGAAACTATATGAGCCATCAGAGGCAAGAATAAGGTGTGTGTGTGTAGAGGGGGCAGGAAGGGGGACATCAGATATGGTGGCTCACTTACCAGTATCTCAAACATGCTACTCTTCAATTACCTAAAAAAATTGGAAAATAAAGCAGAAGACATTGGCTGTCAGTACTCAAGCATATCAATAATTGCACAAAGAGAACAATGAGCTATAAGAAGTGTTAATGTCAAATAAAAATAAAAGAAGAAAAACTAGGATTGAAAAGAAGGAGAAGAAAAACACGACTGTTGAGAAAAGGGATCCTAGCGAGCAGCTAGTAACTCTCATCATGATTTGGAACAAAATTTGAAAAAGGAAGTCCTTCAAGCAAAAGTAACTAATCATGAAAAAAGATTGAAAAAGGTTGACTTGGCTCTTAATGAACATACTACAACCCTACAACATGTTATCAATGAAAATGTCAAGCTGAAAGCATGTGCAGAACCTTCCAAAGTGAGGCTGGAATGGACAGAATCTAACTTACCAGATCCAGAAACTAGGTCTAGAAGAAAACAATATAAAAATTGTTGGGGTGTTAGAGCAGGAGGAAGCATGTAAAGCAGCAGTAAAAGAATGGGTGCACCAATGGACCAACTTGATAAAGAGGTACAGATTGAGTAAGCCCACCTCACTGCATGGTGCTCTATGAGAGGGAAATTAGAAGCCATGACCAGTGGTTGTGAGACTAGGGTCATATGAACTTAAAGAGTGAATCCTGAGATAGGTGTGGAAGACAGGAAACGCATTTCTGATGGGTGACCACAGAGTTTTCCTAGACCAAGACTATTCAGAGGAGACACAGCGAAGATGAGGTACTTTTGCCCCAGTCATTAAAATATGCAAAATAAGAGGCCTCAGATCATTATATGCAGCAAATTCATGAATCTTCATTCATGGCCAGGCAATTCTCAGATCCAACTGCAGCAATGGAAAAACTACATACACCAGTAAATCACAGAGAGGACAGCACAGAAAAATGTGCAGTGAGAGGTGCAGAACCAGCAGAAATGATGAAGAAGAAAGAGTGTGAGAGTAGGAACAATAGGGACTTTTTTATTTTAAAACAGACAGTTAAAAGTGATGGTTTCAATTATTCATGAGGTGAGAAGATAGGCATACACTGGAGGAGAAAATGGAATAAAGGAGGTGCAGTAAAAGGAAAGGGACAGAAAACAGACAACATTCTCAAAAATCTAACAACTGGAGCTATGAAATAATTTTACATGAAGTAAAATGAAAAGGACAACTAACTCTACATCTGGGATGCTGGGAAGAAGGTTGGACTGAATTATCAATAGCAGGAAATCCATCATACACCCTTATGTTTTTAATGACTTGTAACAAAACCAAGATTGGATTCTATTATATTTCATATGACTTTGGGCCAAGACAATGTTAAAAACTGGTAAGAGATGTTCTTTACAACTGACACTTTACCTAAAGTCAAATGAAAATAAGATGCAAGGGAGGGGGAGTAGGGGATGCAAGTTATAAATAAAGTGACTGGGATATCAAATGTTATAAAACTGGCAGTCTAATTTTAAAGTGAATCCAGAGTGCATGACTAAACAAAGATTAGGAGTATGGGACAGATGGGGAAGGAGAAGACAGGAAGGTGACTGCTTAAGAGAACAGAAGCACTGATGGATTGATTCCCTAGTAAAACAATGCAATATGAGAACATTTTAATACCTATACAGCAGAAAGTACAGGAGGAAAAATGATGAGAGGTAATAATTTTAACAGTAGCCCCAGCTTAATATTACAAAAGGATACAACGCTTCGGCAAAGTGAAGACTGCAGTGAAAAATTGTAAAGTAAGGGAGGGGTTGTAGACGTGGCATGCAAAAGCCCTATATGCAATGCAGCAACTGCTAGGGACAGAATAAATAGAGTGAGAAAGAGTTTCTGCAGCATGACGTGCCAGTAGTGCTCAGATGGAGAAAGTCAAGAGTGTAAATATGTACACAGTTAACCAAAAGGGGGAGATAAATAAAGTGGATACTAGACTCCCATCACCAATGCAAGAAGAAAGAAAAATAAAGGGAACAAGACAAAGAAAATACAAGAGAAATACAGAACTGTTACAGTTAAACCCAAGGGAACTTGAAATTAGCATATAACCATAAAGAGTAGGAATAGTAATAATGAGAAAGTGTCAATCACTTCTGAGGTAAAAGAGGTCAGGCTGACAAAATTAAATTAAAATACCAAAAGAACATATGGGAAGGATGGCAACATGGAATGTTAATGAACTGATAAATGTAATAAGAGATAGAATGGCTCCTTACTGAAACATTGGTCTAAAAACACAGGAGAAAAGTGAATCTCAAAAACTGCTCTTCTCCTTTAAACGTCTTTTTGCAGGGAGGCAAGCCCCTCTGTACCTCCCCATGCCCCCCCACACCTTGAACTTATATTTATATATATATATATATATATATATATATATATATATATATATATATATATATATATATATATATACCTACTCTGAGATTGCCATACCTCGGAGAAAAGTGAATATTCAGAGAAATGGCATCTCAGACTTAGCATATCTAAGTCTACTCTTCCAGTCATTCAGTCTCCATATTTTGGGACTTGCTGTAGCAGGTCCCAACATTTCAAATGGTTACCAACAGAATAATAAGATTGGCGAGAAGGGAGGGATATCAAGTAATAGTGCTGCATGAAACCCATCTAAAAAAAGAAGAGCTTAAATACCTAAAGTGATGGGAATTTGTGATGGCAGCAGTAGCAATATGGAATTGCAGGAGGAGAGGAATGGAAGTGCACTTAAGAGTTGAACTGGCAACACAAGGAAGAATTGATAGATGTTAAAGCAATGTACGCTGGAATAAAAGGAAACATGGAAGGGGAGATTATTATAATAATATCTGCATATCTCTTAGTGTAGAGCAACATAAAAAGAAGTTATGTACACTCACCATAACATTCCATGTGAGTTGTCCATCTCCCCTTCATTCTTTACTTGTGGGGTCAGAACTGATCCTCATTTCCAACTCTGCCATTTACAAAAGCTTGAGGTCTCCAACGAGCTCGTGGCTTACTCCCTATCCCATGATGCTCCAGGGCATTCCCCAAATCTTGTTTGCTGGTATACTAATATATATATATATATATATATATATATATATATATATATATATATATCTACATACATACATACAGGAATCCTCCATTAGTTTATAAGCTAAGAAGTGGGTCAGAGACAATCAGATACCAATTAGTAACCTCTCGATCCTCCAGGAGCTAAAAGGAAGAGGGTAGAAGGGTGGGATGTAAGAATGAAGGCAAGATGGACAACTCAAATGGAATGTTATGGTGAGTACATAACCTCTTTATGTGAAGTTGTCCTATCTCGCCTTCATTCTTTACTTGTGGGACAGCATCCCTAGCATCATCTTTCTTGGGTGGTTCACAGGAGAACATTCTTAGGAACAGTGGACCCAAAGGAGGCCCTGTTCCTGGATGCCAAATCCACTTTGTAATGAGTGATAAAGGTATGAGGCTTTGCTCAAGTTGCTGCTGCATGAATGGTATCAATTGGTGATTTTGCATGGAAGGCAGAAGAGGTCGAGATAGCTCTCGTAGAATAGGCTCTTACTTTGTCTGGAAGTTGTTTATTCAGTGATTGATAGGTATATGAGATGCAATCTGACAACTATCTGGATAAGAGTGGTTTTTGCTATTGAAGCTCCTTTCTTGGAATCTGAAAAGGATACAAACAATTGATCAATTTTTGTCTATGTACATCAAGTTGGTGTAACATGTATTCTGCCTTTAAAACACAACTAGGAGCCCTTCCAGTAGAGATGAAGCCAATAAAACACAACTAGGAGTCCCAAAGTCCTTTGGGGCTTCTAGTTGTGTTTTATTTGCTTCATTTCTACTGGGGTCCTTTGGAACTCCTAGTTGTGTTTTATTGGCTTCATTTCTACTGGGATTGTTTGGTTCGATTTGCTTGGAGATGTATTCTGCCTTATTGCCATACTTGGGGGAAAAAAACTGGTAAGTCTATAGACTGATTTAAGTTTGATTCTGAGCATACTTTTAATAGAAAGGATGGGTTTGTACGAAGTGAGAGTCTGTCATTATGAAACAGCATATATGGAGGCTTCATAGATAATGGCTGTAATTCTGAAACACTCCTAGCTAAAGTGATAGCCACTAAGAAAATTGTTTTCCAGGTTAAGAATTTCAAGTCACAGGATGGCACAGATTCAAAGGGAGGAAGAATTATATGGGATAATATGAAATTTAGGTACCATGGAGGGAGAGGTGGTCTAATGGGTGGTCTTAACAGGTTAGTACCTCTCAAGAAAGCTTTAAAAAGTCTGTGGGACATAACGTTGGGTCCTCCTTCTCCAAAGTGAAAATTAGAAATTGCTGCTAACTGTACATGAATAGTAGCTGCAGCTGCTCCCTCATTAAAACTTTTTACCAAAAATTTCAGTATTGAAGATATAGATGCAGAGAACAGGTAAATATGATTTTTTTATGGCCCAGGAGGAATTTTTTTTCCATTTGCTGAGATATAATCTTCTCATAGAAGCTTTGTGAGAAGAAATCAGGATATGTTGTACTGAAACAGTAATAAAACAACTGAAAGCACTTGAAAGTACCCACAAAACACCGATCAAGTGCTGTAAGCCAAAGGAAACTGCAAACCACGAGTCCACTTCAAATCTTTTAATAACCAACTCCACGGACCATACACATTAACGCAGTTGCACAAGACAATATACCGTGATCATATATCATGATATATAAGTGATCGATATATGTTGTACTGAGGTTGAAAGGTTAGGTAGCCTGGCTATGTTTGGAATTGGAGCAGCAAAGCTGTCAACTTGAGGGTCTGAAGAGATGGATGGAGCATTCCCGATGGATGAGTCAGGAGATCCGGCACTGGGTCCAGAATCCAAGATTCCTCCTGAAGAGGAGGCCGCAAGAAGGGGAACCAAATTTGATGAGGCCAGTAAGGGCCTATAAGTATTAAGGCCCTTCCCAATGTGCTGGCTTTCTGAAGAGCTTTGGGTATCAATGAAAAAGGAGGGAAGGCATACAGGAGACCCGGGGGCCAATCATGTACAAGTACATGCCTTGGGGATTCCCCCAGAGGGGGAATTAGGGCAAGGTAGCTGCTGCATTTGGCATTTATGGATGTGGCAAAAAGATCACAGTAAGGCTGGCCCCATTTCTGGAAAATCATTTCCACTATGTCTTGTTTCAGGGACCACTTGTGAGGCATTAGTATTGCTCTGCTGAGTTTGTCTGCTATCGCATTGAATCTCCCTGGGATATGCGTTGCTATCAGAAAGCATTGAGAGGAGGTTGCCCACTGCCATACTCTCAGGGGCTCTCACCAAAGGGGGTAAGATCTGGTTCCTCCTTGTTTGTTTATGTACCATACCACTGACATATTGTCTGTCTGGATTGTAATCTTTCCCAGTGGAAAAGAGTCTTGGAATGTCTGCAACACAAGAAGCACCACTCTCATCTCTAGGACACTGATGTGCAAGTGGGTTTCATGATCCTGCCAAGTGCCTTGGACTCTTCTTCTCTGATAATGCCCCCCCCCCATCTGGGAAGCATCTGTGGTCACTGTGGCGAGCGGTTGTGGAAGAACTAAAGGTCGGCCTAAAGTTACTTGATCATAGTGAAACCACCAACGAAGGTCCCTTCTGCAAGATTCTGTCAACATAATCTGGTGCGACATTGGGAGCTCCTGCATGGACCACTGAATGAACAGTAGTCATTGTCTATTTAATGAACAGTAGTCATTGTCTATTTGGTCTCCTATATAGAAACAAAAGGTTCCTCACCCCTTATACCAGAATCTCACTAGCAAATGCTTATCGTATTCCGAACCTTTTCTACAGCTCACAAATTTTCACAAATCTCCAGTCTTCTCTTCTCTCTAAACTTGAAACTACCTATAACAAAGTAGCTAGATTTGCTGCTAATCTTCCATCCAAATCACACCACTGTCATGCTCTTAGATCACTCAATTGGCTAGAGTTCCCTAACCAACTTAAAATCACCCAAATGCTCATCACTCACTCTATCATTAATAAGCCTTCTTCCTGCCCTAGCTTGTCCTCACTAGTCTCATTTTATACCCCACCCCAATCTCTAAGGAGCTCAGTTCAATATTTGTTACAGATTTATAAACCTAAAAAAATCTGTCAGACAGAACTTATAAAGTTACTCACCCGCTATTCAATGGAACAAGCTTCCTATGACACTGCGAAGCATACCTCAAGTTTATAAATAGGTTCATAGGTTGGTACTAGGCTATCGGCCCTCGGGCCTATACAAGCCTAACCATAACAATTCCCTGGATATTTCTTCCCACAATATTTACTTCCCTGGACCCCTGTTTAGCAGGGCGACTGATGTGATCCCCGGAGTGAATTTCCTATCTCCCATCCAATTGTCAAGGTTCCTTTTGAAGAGGGCCAAGGAGGTGCTCTGCTTGACATGTATGGGTAGTGTATTCCAGAGTATGGGGAGTCTCTGGGACAGGAATCTATCCCTCCAGCATGTTTTGTTCATTGTGATGACGAGGTTTAGATCCTTGGAGTATGTGGCTCTGAGGGATTGGGAATTCTTTAAGTGGAGCATGTCCAACAGCTCAGGGTTTGACATGGCCTTGTATGTTAAGCAGAGATCACCACTGAGTAGACAATATTCCACAGAGTACAGCTGGAGTTTTTTTTTAAATTCAAGAGATCTCTTAAAGAATACCTGAATCACTCTTGGAAATGCCACTATAACCACCCTACCTGAATCTAATACCTACTCTGTCTATTCTTTTCTCTTTATTCTTCTATCCTTCCTTAACATATTTCTCCTCCTGTTTATTTCTACTAGTTTCCAGTCAATATACTGTATTTTACTATCTTCTACTCTACTTATTTGTGATAACTTCATGTACTTTTGCTATATAATCTCCTTTAGTCTTTATTCTTCTTTATTATCACCATGCTATATATTGCTAATCTTCTGTATTATACTTCTATTGTAAAATGTATTTTTTATATTTGTATTGCGAAGCTTTTCTCCCCGGGCCTCTGCTGAACAAGGCTTTGTCCCAGTCGGACCTTCCCAGTCAAAAAAATGTCAAATAAATAAATTGTAAAATTCTCATGTGCAGTCTCACTAAGGGAATTACATTTATTGCTGCTGTAATGGTGCCTAGTACTTTTGGAATTGTCCTTGCTTGAGTTCTCTTTTTGAAAAGAAGGTCTAGAACATGCATCTGTGGGGCTTGTACTCTCCCTGGTGGCAGCTTTACCATCATTGTTGAAGTGTCTAAACCTGCACCTATAAAAATGATATGCTGAGATGGCAATAAGGCAGATTTTTCATAGTTTATTGTGATACCTAGACAAGAACAAAGTTTCATAGTGGTGCCTCTTGCCTCTGTTAGTAGATGCTTGGTGGTGGTGATTAGGAGCCAGTCATCTAGATATGGAGACACCCGGAATCCTTAGCATCTCAAGTGAGTTATAACTATTGCCATACATTTGGTGAACACTCTGGGGGCTGTAATGAGGCCAAAGGGCAGAGCTCGAAATTGGTAGGGACTGGCTCCCAGTCGAAAGCGCAGATGACTCCTGGATGGTCTATCCATTTCTATGTGGTAGTACGCATCTTCGAGATCTATAGAGCACATCCAATTGTCTCTTCCCAGAAAGGGAAGTACTGACAGATTTGTTTAGTCTGCTGAGATCCAGTATGGGTCTCCATTCCCCTGTTTTCTTCAGAACTAAAAGAATCTTGAGTAAGTCCCGGATCCTGTCTGGTCTGTGGGGACCAGTTGGATGACTCTTTTTTTCTAGCAACTTCTGTATTTCTAGGGTTGCTTGTTTCCTGTGACTGGGTGGAACATCTGAAAAGTTTTTTAAGCACAGGGTGGGAAGAGAAAAGGGTATGGAGTAACTTCTGGATATGATGCTTTGTACCCACTTGTCTTTTGTTATTTTTAGCCAAGTGTCTGGGTACAAAGATAACTGACCCCTGACTGCCTCCACAGAGGGATAGATGGGCCTCTTTTTAGGGGGGGGCTGAAAGGGCTTACCAAAGAAAGACTCTCTGTTGCCCTAATTCTGCCGACCTCCCTCTGCCGCGTGGCCAGCTTCTTCCATTATTGCTTCCCCCTCTGCCTCTAGGGGAAGGCTCACCACGTGTGTCTTGAGAAACTCTCCGGGATTTTCAAAACCACATTTTCCTTCCTTTTGACCTTTAAGATAAGGTCTAGAAGGTGTGGAAAATGGATTCTGATGGCAGAGAGAATTTTCCCTTCCCTGCTTACACCTAGTTAGTGTCTCTCACTTTTGGCCCAAACAAGGACGAGCCGTCGAAGGGGGCATTAACAAAGGATGACTTGAAGGGTTCTGCAAAATTACACATCCAGGAATGTCTCCAAAGTGCAATTCCTGAACCCGCTGACCTACTTGCTCCATCAGCTGCATAGGAAATGAGCTTCATGGATGAGTTGACTACTGAATTTAAGGTGGAGAGCTGGGAGGACACTTTATCTGATACCCCTGCAGCTACTGAACCTTGGAGAGTATCTCCAAGCTCCTTCAGTAGATCTCTCTGTAATCTGGTGAAATGTGTAAGATAATTCAGGGACCTGTACTTAATGTTCGCTGAAGAAAACATGCGCTTTCCATATCTGTCCATCATATGAGACTCTTTGTTCAGGGGATGGACAGAAGTGGACGTTTCTGACAACTTTTTGGTGGCCACCACCACCACCGTAGCATCTACTGGGACACTTTAGTAAGGAAGGTCTTATCCTCGGGGGATGTGATGAATTTGTTTGGCCTCCAGGGAACAGGTCTCACTGAATCTGGAGACTCCCAAGCCTTTCAACAAATGAAATCTATAAGTTCGTCAAAAGGCAGAGACACCCAAGTGGCGGAAGGGTGAGACACAAAAGGCTTCAGGTAGACAGACTCCTCATCAGAAGGGTTGATGGGCTTCCAGCCACCTCTTTGTTTAATGTTTAAGGATTTCTAGGATGCCTGCAAAGGGGACATCCTCAGAGGGTGACCGTGGTGACTCTTCTGACTCATCAAGGTCTGTGTCTGATGTGATCGACTCCTCTGGGGAGTCCAGATGCTTCCTCTTACATAATCTCTTGTGAGGGACCTCTTTAGAAGGGCATTCTGGAGAGGTTTCAGAATAGGTGTCCTGCAAGGCTCGGTCATGGGACCCCTACTGTTCAGCATATACTTCTCAGAAGTACAGGCAAACACAGGAGGACTATGGCTAACCAAGTTTGCCGATGACTGCAAATTGGGAGCCATAATTGACTCTCTGGCTGACACGGACATCCTCCAAAAGGGCCTTACTGAGACGGACACCTGGTGTCAAAGTCATGGCCTCAAGCTAAATGCCAAAAAATACATAGTCATCCTGTTTGGGAAAAACAAAACACCCACGAATTACCACATAGGAGGTAGCCCCCTACAAAAGAGGTAATAAGAGATCTGTGGACCCAGGTAGATAGTAATCTCTCCTTTGACAATCATATTGCAAAAGTAGTTAGGAAGTCCTTCTGTGTGGCCCATGTAATTACTAAAGGATTCGCATCTAGAAATAAAGAGGTTATAGTGCCCCTCTACTCATCACTCATTAGATCCATCATGGAGTACAATGCCAACATTTGGGATGTATCTCACAAGACACTTCCAACAGCTGGAAAGACCACAAAAGTACCTCACCAAGAGGATTACTGGCCTCAAACATATGTCCTATGCAGCCCAACTGAAAAAACTCCGGCTGTACTCAGTGGCATATTGCTTACTCAGAGGTGATCTCTGCCTGACTTACAAAGCCATGTCCAACTCAGAATTGATGGACATGCTCCACCCAAAGAAATCCAAGTCACTGCGAGCCACCCACTCTAGTAAGCTAAACCTCACCACAACAATAAATAGAACATCCTGGAGGTATAGATTCCTGTCACAGAGACTACCCATGCTTTGGAACAAAATTCCAAATTACATCAGGCAGAGCCCCTCACTAACACTATTCAAGAGAAACCTTGACGAGTGGATGGGTAACAGAAAATACACCCCTGGGATCACTTCATTGGCTCTGCTTGACAGAGGATCAGTTAATTAATCAATGGGGCGGCGAAAGCCAACACACTCTGGCTAGGCTTATAAATGCCCTCGGGCAGACAGCCTAGTACCTATCTATGAACCTATGAACCTATGAGTTCACCCTCTGGGGGATCCTGGGACTTTGGGTCTCCACATCTGTGTGGAATCAGTTGTGCAGAGACAGACACCAGTGCCTTCTGGGGAGAAATGACAGGATCTGAGAGTGGAGCTACTCATGGGGACAGCACTCTCCTCATTGCCTCGAAAGCCCCCTGCCCATGGCCCAAGGAAGCCTCCAGCTCCAAAGAATCAGAAGGCCTCCCCACAGCCAAGGGGGTTGGTTCCAAAGCTGATGTAGGAGCTGAGCTCACTCATGCCAAGGCCCTGACAGGCAAGTTCGGATCCAACAACTGTCAGATCCAACTGTCCCCCCTGCCCTGGACCTGACCTGGTAGCTTTGGTTCCTAGAATCCTTGAGCTCAGATGGCACAGAGGAAGTCGGAGCAGAAGTTGGAGCCATAGATCATGAAGCAGATCTCAGCTTCGATGGTTCCACTACTACCAGTTCCATGCATTCCAGCTCTGAGGCCATGAGGCAGGTCAGAGGAGGAATCAAGTAGGTCCACTTGGCTCCGAAGGCCACTGGGTTGGTCCTGATGATAATTTGGCCAGTGCCGGTGTGCTCAAGAGCCCCTGCACCACACAATCTACATCCTCATGTGACAAAATCCTGGAGGACCGAGAATGAGGGCTGGAGATTTTGACTTCTGTAGTATGGGGGATCTCAAGTTCGGAGATACCGGCTTCAGGACAAGGGACCAGCTCTGAGACTGTAATACCATTGGCTCTGAAGCAAGAGGAGCCGAAGTAGAAGGTTTTTCAGGCCCAACAGATTTTAGGTCTGATGAGGTCATTTTCAAAATTTTTGTTGAAGGTCCAGATTGGTCTGAAGATGAAGAAGACCTCTCTGATGAGTTCTCAGGTCTAGAAGGAGGGGGAAGAGGTTTTCTTAGATGCACTCTGATCTTCTAAAGATTCAGAAAAAGAAGTCTTCAAGTTTATAATATTAATCCATAAAGAGGTAACTTAGCCAGAGCCAGTTGAAAATGCCTGATCTGTTTAGTGACAAACAAGATTTGGAGAATGCCCTACAGCATCATGGGATAGGGAGTAAGCCACGAGCTAGTTGGAGACCTAAAGCTTTTGTAAACGGCAAAGTCAGAACCAAGGATTGGTTCCGAACCGACAAGTAAAGAATGAAGGTGAAATAGGACAACTTCACGTCGGGAGTTTTGGCAATAATCATGTCTTTTCAGGAAGGATTATGTATAATATTAGGATATTGGAACTGGGTATATAGAAAGAGAGATGATGACAATGGCCAGGAAGACATAGACTGCAAAAGAAGGGTACATGTCTGGGTCAATATATAAAGAAGTTGGGCTGGGAATATGCTTGGTTAACCTTGACAACAGGGCAGAGGAAGTTGCAATACATACTACTCTTCAAGAAATAAAGCCTAGTCAAGGCTGGACAGAGGATATATAAATACTGAAAACAGACAGAGAGTGGAAGAAGTGTGCTCTGACGCTTTCTACCAATATCAGAGTACACGCTTTTTAGTTTAAAAGCAAAATTACGGTATAGCTAGGAATTGTCACAACATGGTGCTGAGTGGGAAGAAAAGTTAGGGAGATAGAAATAGAGGAATGAGAATGAGTCAAGGAATTGAGGGATAAGGGGTAAAGGAGATAAAATTAGAATAAATATATACAGGGTTTATTTGGAGAGCAATAAAAGATTAATTAAAAGAGTTACAAGGAAAGAAGCATAATGGAACAAAATATGAAAAGAAAGATAGAGGCAATTTAGAAAATAAATAAAATTAGAGCTGGACAGGTAAAAAAAAGTATGGAGAATGAGGGTTGAGCTGGAAATAACATACTTTGCAAACATGCCACAAACAACAAGAACTTTGGAGGTGTCACTGACACAAAAGGAAGTGGAAAGGGGTGTTCAGATTAAGGGGGAGGAAAACTGAAGACAGAAGAGAAATGCATACATTAAAAGAAATATTATGAGAGTTTACGAATTATTGCATGGGTCTATATACAATGGATGAGAACAATGAAGTTGTAGCTAGAGAAGCAATAATAAATTGGGAAGAAGTCCAATTGCCTAACACAGGAGAACAAGGAAGGAGAACGTTTACTAAAGAGATATCTCAGGAGAAATTAGGACATTATTAAGGAAAATGAAGAAAGGGAAGTCACACTGCACAAATGGAATAGCAAAAGAGATATGGGACATGGCAGGGTACAGACCAGTGGAGGTACACAATGTTTACTAAAATACTAAAGAGTTCAAACCCACCAGTATCATGAAAGGAAGCTGTAACGGAAGTGATATATAATTAAGGGAAAGATCCTCTGGTCCCCTCCTCCCACAGACCAATCTTTATATTAGACGTTGATTATAAGTACTATATGACAATTATAGTAAAGACATTAGCAAATCGGATACTGAATATGCTACATGAAGACCAAACAGGTTTTGTTGGGGGGGGGCAGTGGATCATTTCATTAAGACATTGATGAGTATGAACGATGTGCAAGAAAAGGGAGAAAAGTTGGCAATCCTGTGTTTAGATCCGAGAAGGCCTTTGACAGGGTAAAGCAGGATTATCTGTTCAGACTCATGAGAAGATGGGGAACCCCAGAAGGATGGGTATCTATGCTGGAAAAGATACATGAAGAAGCAAATACTAGTGTTAAGGTGAGAGCAAAAATATTGAAGGAGTTTGAGTTACAGAGATAACTGCAACTGTGATGCCCTTACTTCCCATAGTTATTTGCTATATATCTAGAACTGTTAGCGAAATAAATAAGGGAGGGAGATTTGCGGTGATGTCAATGGGGAGAGAGGTAACAAAAAATATCTCTATATGCAGTAATGAATTCTTATCATTAACCAACCCAATCAGGGACAATACACAAGCATGGTATATCACAGAGAGTTATAGTAAGATATCAGAGTTCAAAATAAATCAGGAGAAGATGTAGGCTTTGCAATAAATATGAATAAAGAGGAGAGAAATATGGCAGGTCGCAGACAGATGTTGAGAGAGGATATTAAATATCTAGGCCTTTGGCTAAAGAATAAAGTATAGTGAACATTAGAGGCAACATATCGAGTTGCTGGCTACTGAGACTTGTCTGCATATATCAACTGGACACAAGCTGATTTAAGTATATTTTCTCTGCACTTCTTTAAGATTTGAGTCAGTAAATATTGTGTGTCTTTGATTCACTAAACATTGTGTCTCTGTCTCTGCAGTTATCTGAGCTCACTGAAAGTTGTTAGACTACTTTGAAATTCCTTTGTTAGTGCTACTTAGCTTGGGGGTTTCTGCTAGCATTAAAATCTGTGTTGGTTACATTTCTAGTAATCATTTTAAATCAAGTTGCTGGCTACTGAGACTTGTCTGCATATATCAACTGGACACAAGCTGATTTAAGTATATTTTCTCTGCACTTATTTAAGATTTGAGTCAGTAAATATTGTGTGTCTTTGATTCATTAAATATTGTGTCTCTGTCTCTGCAGTTATCTGAGTTCACTGAAAGTTGTTAGACTACTTTGAAATTCCTTTGTTAGTGCTACTTATCTTGGTGGTTTCTGTTAGCATTAAAATCTGTGTTGGTTACATTTCTAGTAATCATTTTAAATCGAGTTGCTGGCTACTGAGACTTGTCTGCATATATCAACTGGACACAAGCTGATTTAAGTATATTTTCTCTGCACTTATTTAAGATTTGAGTCAGTAAATATTGTGTGTCTTTGATTCACTAACTATTGTGTCTCTGTGTCTCAAATATTGTGTCTCTGTCTCTCTGCAGTTAGTTCCCGACCCCCCTCCCTGTTCTAGTTGTGGTGTTAATCTTGGTGGCTTTGGAATTGCCTGCCCCTGCTGTAATAAATCTCTTTTTGCACACTCCTCCTGGACCCATCTTATTTGCTCACTCAACTGAGTACAGTGAGATCATATTTTGATTTTGGATACTCCTACCAGTCCCATCTCCTCTGTGGTGTACAGAGAGAGCACTTGGGAAGGGCATTCCCCTATAGTATCTTAATCTGCTCTGTTTCCTCCGTCTCAAAAAAAAATTTTTTTTGCACTTCATCTGCCTTACTGTATGTGTGTTTCTTCCTACTTTATTACCTTATTTTGCTTTTGCCCCTTCTTAAAAATACTCAATTGAATTTATTCTGCTGCCTTTATTACTGCTTGTTAGTAGCCTGATTAAATTGTAACTGTTATTCTAAGGCCCTTGGTTTAAGCACTTGGGCTTCAAACCAGTTGTTTTACATTAATAAGGTTTGTGGTCTGCACTGTTGTGGCAGGACAGGTAGCGTACATCCTTCTAAGTTGGGAACTGCTGATTGAAGGCTCAGTGTCTGTTATTCTAAAAGTGTATTAGTTCTGGGTTACTTACTTGGGCTTCAGGCCAGTTATTTTACATTAAGAAGGTTTGTGGTCTGCACTCTTGTGGGAGGAGAGGCTAGATTCTGCCCTTCTGGAATTTCTGGTTAAAGGCTTATTGCACATGCTTACTTGAACTATTTCTTTCTGAAATCGGTACGCCTTGTTTGCTGTAGCATATACTAGATTCTGGCCGGCTGGATCTAGCTTTGTTTGTATAACTTGTGCCCTGATACAGGCCGTCTTTTTTGGAGAAGGTTTCTCTGTACCCTAGTGGCAGGACGGTGCAGTTAGAACTTGTCTGATTGAAGACTGCTGGAACAGGGCTCAGTTTTAAGCTTTTTAACTGGTTAATTGGGTAAAGTGTTGTTTTGATTGTACCTGTTCTATTTTCTGGAAAAATATATATATATACTTGTTTCTCGCCTTTCTGAACTAGTATAGTCCAGTTTTCATGTTATTGCTGGATTCAGGGCTGTGTTAAAAGTTTCTGTGTTGCCATATCTTACTTGGATAGAAGGAAGTTTCTCTGTTCACCTGTGAGAGAGGGGAGCTTTGAGCAGGCTATCTGTCCCTGGAGGAGTGGTTTCAGTGCAGAAGTTAGTAGTTTATTGGCCTTTTTGGGCTAATTTTTATTGTATCTGCTCTATTTCCTGAAAAAAAAATTATATACTTGTTTCCCACCTTTCTGAACTAGTATAGTCCAGTTTTCAGGTTATTGCTGAATCCAGGGCTGTGTTACAAGTTACTGCGTTGCCATTACCTTACTTGGATAGAAGGAAGTTTCTCTGTTCACCTGTGAGAGAGGGGGGCTTTGAGCAGCCTATCTGTCCCTGGAGGAGTGGTTTGAGCCCAGAAGTTAGTAGTTTATTGGCCATTTTGGGCTAATTTCTATCTCTTTAACTTCCCTGCTATAAAAACCTCATTTGCACAGTTTTTACACTTGTATTCCGTTCAGCAAGTGCCTTCCAGGTGTTCTGCAGAGTCTACAGCAGCAGAGCGACAAAAGAGTGACTCTGGAGTGATTAAGTATCACTTTTCTGCTTTTCTTGCTGTCTTAACTAATTCCGCCTAAAACGCCAGTTTTTTAGTGAATCTGTGATTTAAAAAGTTTGTTATTGTATACAACTCCGTACAGCAACTCGTGGTGTCCTGCAGAGTGATACAGGCAACAGAAAGACCCAAGAGAGACTTTTCCAGATTTAAGTATTTTTTCTGTTTTTTTGCTCTGACTGCCTTTTCCCGCCTAAAAAGTGAATTTCTAACTGATCTGTGCTTTAAAAAGTTTAAATTGCATTTGCCTTCTGCTTTTTACAGTTTTTGCACTTGTTTCATATAAATTTAAGTCGTTTTTGTATTGTATGACTGTTGTAGGCTACACACTAAAGTGCACTAGCCTGTTTATAGCATTTACAGTGTTTTCTGTGTGTTTTTCTGCTGTTTCCTGGAAAAAAAAATTCTCTTTTCCCGCCTTTGCTGAAATAGATTAGTCCAGATTTCAGGTTTTGCTGAATTCTGGACTGTTGTATAGTTTCCTGTGTTGCCCATATCCTTACTTGGATAGGAGGAAGCTTCTCTGTTCACCAGTGAGAGTGGGGAGCTTTGAGCAGCCTATCTGTCCCTGGAGGAGTGGTTTCAGCCCTGAAACTAGTAGCTTATTGGCTGTTTTGGGTCAATTCCTATCTCTCTCAGTTTCCCTGCTTTAAACCCGCATCTGCGCAGTTATGCACAATTTTGCGAATAGAGCAGCATCGGACAGCACCACTTAAACGGGTTTAAACTATTCCCAGCTGCACAAAGTCTGCTCTTCACTTTTTCCCTTAGAACTGTTCTAAATCTCAAAGTAAGCACTCTATTTTCATTCTAAAGCCATGCAGTTGCTCGTATAAGTAATCTTATAAGTAAGCACTAATAAACTAAAGCACTACACCCTCTTATACTCCCTTAAAGTACTTGGCTCCTTATTGGTCCTTTTTGATCAGTCAAAAAGTAGTTCCTTATACTATTCTGGCATGTCAGTTTCGGGTTTACTCTCCAGTCCAGCTGGTGAATCTGGGAATCTTGAGGCAATGTTACAACTGCCTTATGTACACAGACCACCTTCTCCTCCTCCCAACAAGCTCAAATATATGTGAGAGATGCAACTATATAGCCAAACTGGAGGCTGAGCTCTCTCAACCCAGTACTGGCGCAGTCAGTCAGGAGGAGAAGGTAACCACACACACCACAAATCCAGTCTCACATAGACCTATTGCAACAGCAAACCAAACACATAAACACACAAAAACATACTGGGAGGCTCTAAATAAAAATCTTCCCAAGCAGCAGAGACCACCAAAGCAGACATCCAAGCAACTGCTACCCCACAACAATACCCACGTATCACATAGTTCACAAAGTCAGTGTGCCACACAGTCACAGCCCTTAAGGCTAAACAACACACCTAATACACTTGTAATAGGTGACTCTATTGTCAGACACACTGATGTCCCACTCACCAGGCAGAACAAGGAGAAGGTCACTGTAAGCTGCCTGTCGGGTGCCAGGATCTGCCACATAACACAAACAAGTACAAATATGACTCCATCATTGTCCATGCTGGTGTGAATGACCTGAGACGTACCTCCCTGGACTACATGAAAAGAGACATAGAGGAGCTCTCTGATCATGTAGCCCAGGCCGGTATGACCCTGACCTTGAGTAGCATCTTACCCTCACCAAGAATGATGCCACAGTATAAAGACAAAATGATCAATTTTAACAATTGGCTAAAGTATTGGTGTCATTCAAAGGGGATCCAGTGTCTGTCAGCCTGGGATGACATGCTCGACAAGCCACGTTGCTTCGCTAGGGATGGCTTGCACCTGTCACCCCTGGGCTTTTGAATATTGGCTAAGGCTCTTGCCACCCCCATAGTGCCTTTTTTAGGCAAGGCTCAAAAGACAAACCCACCTCAATAGACAACACAAGGAAAAAGAAACTAAGGGTAATGCTGCTCAATGCCAGAAGTCTAAACCTCAAGATGCATGCACTCGAGGCTCTCCTCAGTATGGAGAATATTGATATCTGTGCAGTAACAGAAACCTGGTTCAAGGCTCCCGAGAGCACCCCAGCACTACCAGGTTATACCTCATACCATGCTTTTCGGCCCCAAAACTCGGACCAAACCACAAAAGGAGGGGGAGTATCCATATTCATCAAAGATACCCACACCTCCAGGTTAGTGGCACTGCATGAAGCATCGGAGACCATCCATGTGCAACTAACAGTGGGCAAAACTGCCTTTCAGTTTGTAGCCTGCTACAGACCACCCTCCCAAACTCAGGAACCCCACTCAGCTTTCCTGAGAACACTGGAGAATATGAAGGTCTCTCCAAACACCATCATATTGGGTGACTTCAACTACCCAAACATAAACTGGGAGCACTACTCAAGCCCCAACACCCTCACCCAACACTTCCTAGAATTTATAAACTCAAATGCTATGGAGCAACTGGTCACCACTCCCACAAGAGGGGAAAACATATTGGACCTGATCATCACCAACATGGGGACTCTATGTTCCATACCAGAGGTATACCCCTCATTGGTAAGATCTGACCATAAATTAATCTCACTGGACATCCATATCCCGTCCCCACCCCCAGCCAAGGAAACCACAGTGAAGAACTTCTCAAAAGCAAACTTCACACTTCTCAAAACCGAGGTGGAATCTTTCAAAGCCCCCGGGCCAGTGGAAAATATGGCCTAAACCGCAGAATCCTTTACAAACGCATTCTATGGACACCTACAGGAATGCATGGATCGTGCTATCCCAAATAAAACCAAGACTCACTCCTCCAAAGGCAGGAGACCTGTCTGGTGGACCCCAGCCATAAATAAGCTATACAACAGAAGGAGGAAGCTACTACATGATAGAGCAAAATCCCAAAAAGGGAAGGCATCTCTGATCAGTACTAGCAAGAAACTACGATCCCTCATAAAATTATCTAAGGCCAGCTTCGAAAGAAAAATTGCACAAGATGCTAAAGATAATCACAAGGCCTTCTTTAGTTATGTCAGGAAAATGGGTGGCAACTCCCAGATATGCTCTGAGTTAGTGCAAAATGACAAAAAATACACTGAACCCACAGACATTGCCAACATCCTGGCAGACAGGTTCAGTGCAAACTCCCCCCCCCAAAAGAGCAAATGTCTATCCCAACAGAGTGTAGCCTCCCTGACATCACAGATGCACAGGTGAGAGCTGCCCTCTCCAAAGCAAAAAACACAGCATCAATGGGACCGGACGGTGTCCCGGGCTGCGTCTTACATGAGCTCCAAGAAGAACTGAACCCTCACATAAAGTCACTGTTCAATCTCAGCCTTATTACAGGATATGAACCCAAGGAATGGCGTACAGCAACAGTGGTCCCACTCCACAAAGGTGGTGCCACAACAGACCCTGGAAACTATTGCCCTATAAGCCTGACTAGCCTGGTCTGCAAAGCTATGGAGCGTATGTATCATCATGGAACTCATAAACAAAGACATTGGGAACCTCCAAACACTGGATCCTACCCAATTCAGCTTTGTTAAGGGCAGATCTTGCCTCTTGAATCTGGTTGACTTCTTTGAAACAGTCACCAAGGCCATAGATAAAGGGAAGGTAGTCCACACAGCCTACCTGGACCTCGCAAAAGCCTTCGACACAATACCCCACTCGGGCATCATAAATAAGCTCACCAGCTTAAATATCAACCCCTATGTCACAAGATGGGTTGCAAACTGGCTCAGGGATAGAACCCACATGGTCAGAATTGCAGGTGCCATGTCAGACTCTAAACCAGTTACAAGTGGTGTCCCACAAGGCTCAGTCCTGGGACCTCTCTTGTTCGGTATATATTTCTCTGAGGTACAGGCTAACACGGGAGGACTATGGCTGAACAAGTTCGCAGATGACGGCAAACTGGGTGCCATAATTGACTTGCCGACTGACACAAGCATCCTCCAAAAGGGTCTCACATAGATGGATAACTGGTGCCAGAGCCATGGCCTAAAGCTAAATGCCAAAAAGTGCATAGTCATCCCCTTTGGGAAAAACAAAGTGCCCACAAATTACCACATAGGTGGTAATCCATTAAGTATGGAAGAAGTAATTAGGGATTTGGGGACCCAAGTAGATAGCAATCTCTCCTTTGACAATCACTTTGCCAAAGTGGTTAGAAAGACCTTCTATATAGCCCACCTTATCACGAAAGGGTTCACATCTAGATCAAGAGAGGTCATTGTGCCCCTCTACTCATCACTCATCAGGCCCATAATTGAATACAGTGCCCCATTTGGGATGTACCTTACCCGACACCTGCAGCAACTGGAAAGACTCCAAAAGTACCTCACCAAGAGAATCAAGGGACTCAAACAGATACCCTATGCAGTTAGGCTAAAGAAACTCCAGCTCTACTCAGTTGCTTACTGCCTACTCAGAGGCGATCTGTGCCTGACATATAAAGCCATGTCCAAACCAGAATTAATGGACATGCTCCACCTCAGGAAATCCAAATCCCTTAGAGCTACATGCTCCAGGGACTTAAACCTCAGCACAGAAATAAATAGGGCATGCTGGAGGGACAGATTCATATCCCAGAGGCTCCCCTCACTCTGGAACAAAATCCCAATCCATGTTAGGCAGAGCCCCTCACAACCATCTTCAAGAGAAATCTTGACGAGTGGATGGGAGATCGTAGGTTTACCCCTGGGATCTCTTCTGTGTCCCTACTAGACAGAGGCACAGTAAACTAACCTTAAAAGGGCTATCTTCTGTGACCTACTATACAGAGGCACAGTCAACTAATCTAAAAGGGTGGTGAAAGCCAAACACACTCTGGCTAGGCTTATAAATTCCCTAGGGCAGATAGCCTAGTATCAATCTATGAGAAGGTGCTGAGTAAAATCAAAAACAAACTGGGGAAGTGAGGAAATCTTAAAATAGATATAGATCAGAAAGAGCAAGTAATACAGTTATTTGTATTACCGCAATTTTATGCCCAAGAGTTGTATTCTGGAATAACCCAAAATAAAATAAATAAAGAAAACAAAATAGCTACAAAGAGATTTTTGGGAGGAAGTGTAAACATCAAATGTGGGATGGGAAATAATTACATTATTTAAAGAGGTGTGGGGCTGGCAGTCCCAGAGATAAGTGACTGTCTGACGGCTTGCCTACTAGTGAACATATTAAGATTAGTGGACATAAGTTATCAGGCAGCTTGGAAAAGCATGATCTGGGAAGAAACAGAGCAGCTAAATAAATTGATGGATTAGTAGGAATTGCTACTACAACACCCAGATGGGAAAAACCTAAATCCAATAATGAAATAAATGAGATTAAATTTCACAAAGGTCATATGGTGTACTAGAGAGAAGAAACTGTACCAACAGGTGGGAGAAAGGAAGACAGCGAGAATACATTTATGGAGATGGAAGAGGAGGGGGCACACGCTAAATATTGAGCACAGGTCCACAGAGAGAGCTGTTTTAAAACATGGGGGAAACTGCAGGAAGAATTTGAATTACCCAAAGAAATGGAATGGGAATTCCAAGGTATATTAGAGAGGTGAGACAGAATGAAAACAAAGAGCAACTGTCAAGGAAACCCCACAAACATTAGAGAAGAAATAAAAGAAGAATGGAAGGATCAAACAGTAAGTAATTGATTTTCAAAGCATTGGAACCCTGTAAGGCTAAAGAATTAGATATATCCAGAAAAATTAAGAAACAACGGAAACAAATTACTGGAGAGAATAGATGATGATGAATGGGCAGAGGCAATTAGATTTCCCAGATGCAACACAAAATCAAGGAAGTGTCAAATATTTACCTGGATATGCCCCTACTGTTGTTTCTAAACACCTGTCAGACTAAATAAGATATTTGCAAAGGCTGGGGTATAACACAAGAAGTAGAGGTACATGGCTGTATATTTTTTGTATTGCCCAATTTCATGCCAGATTAAGGAAGGTATGGGGTTATTACTGAAGATGGTTGCAGGACAGACAATGAAATTAACAAAATTATTGTTCTTTTTAGGGACATGCAGGTCACATGGGCGTATAGGGAGCTGATATTGGTGATAATGATAGTTGGCAAAAATCAATTACAAAAAAAATAAAAACAAAGATCCCCCATTGTGAGAGAGGTTGTGGAAATGGTAGCACAGCTGAGTAAAAAAAGAGTTGAAAATTAGAAAGCAAGGGGAACCAGAGGACTAAGAATGAGGTGGAGAAGATGGTGGGAGAGAAAGAAGGTATGATAAGGACAGTAAAATAAAAATGTAACAAAAACATAGCAAAGAGTAGTCTAAGGGACATCAGTCAGTCAAGACAAAATTAAAAGGTTGCAGCCTAATTTGTAAGTAACATTGAATAGTTCCCTAACCACTAAAGAACGGATGTACAACAAATAATACCTATTTGCTGACTTTGGCCTAACTGAAAGTAATAGTTTAAGCTGAATAGTTACAATAAAGATAAATAGGCCATTAGCAGCAGGAAAATTCAGACCATGCATCAGGAAGGTATTGCAAGTAAACTGATATTTGTTACTGAAGTATAAACATTATGGTGCATTATGCATGAAGAGATTACAGCTAGTTAAGTACTGAAAAAGGTTATGATGAAATACACATTGCTCTGTGGATATGTAATGTAACTCCCGGTATTGTGATGAACACAGTGTATCTCAAGTAAACAAAACTATAATAAATGCTATATAATATCTGGTCCAGTCAAGGGGATATCATAAATGTCCACCATGCATGAGGATTGCACAATATCTATACAATGTTAAATATATGTTAATAAAAGAATGTTCTAGTTAAAGAAAAAGAAGAAAGTAGAAGGGTTCCTCTCTGGCAAGCTGTGCTTGGGTAGAAGAACAAGGCAGGGGGTGTCCTATTTCCCATTTGCTATTAGCTTTACATCTATAGCCTTTGGCAAAGAAAATAAGGGACTCACAAATTCAGTGATACAAATGGTAAGGTAATCAAGAAAAGTTAGTTTACTTTCAGATCAAAAACAATGGAATTGTTCTGCCATTAAAAGAAATAGTAATCCGGGCAACTAAAATAATAAGTTGTAAGCGTTTTCATTCTTTAATGTGTAACAAGAATTTCATCAGACAAACATTCACCTTACTACAGTTTAAATAATGAAATGTGAAAGTCACTTGTAATTTGACCACCAATTAAAAAAAACTATAAAAATTACTATGTAACAACCACAAAATAGATAATCTAAAAAATAACATGACTAAATATACTTGCATTTAAAAACTGTATATAAATTACATTCTTAAAAAAATAATATTAATATTTTCCTTCAAACCAGGCAATTTATCTGCAGCTAATATAATTTGCCAATGAATCTCTTTACATTCCAAACCACTGATAACATCTCCGCGGTTAACATCAGGCAGACTATCAAGTACAAAAAAGGAAAATTTTTTAAAATCCTCACAAACTAAACTATATTTGGCCAGAGTGTTTTTAAAGTTTTTATTTCTGATTGCGAGCATATGTTCATATATTCTCTCTGCTAGCATTCTGTTGGTTTTGCCAACATAGAATGCAAAGCAGGAAGCACAAGAAGCTAAATATACTACATGTTTAGATTTACAATTCTACCTATTTTTCACTTCTAAATTAATTAATTTATTTATTTATCTTTGCTTACCAGGAAAGTCCGGCTGGGTAATACCCATTTTCAGCAGAGGCCCAGTGAGAAAAGATCCATCTGTTTACACTGTGTTATACTAAATTCCAGTCAAGCACAGAGTAGTTACATTTCTATTTACATTTATACACAAACAGTATTTACATTTATACATACATATACATTCTAAGATTTTCCAGAGGTGGAAGTTACTAAAGCGAAAGCACACGATTGCACTGAAATGCGACCAGTATTTTTAAGAACTATAGTAGAGCTGTTTGAAATATACCTGTATTGTTAACAACCTGAACAGCTGTATGTCCCCATTGGACCTGCACTAACAATACAAGGAATAGAATATTTATTTCTATTAAAAAAGGGCAATACATTTCCATATTTTTATAGGTGGGAGGTTGGCATAATGGTTAAGGCGTTCACCTTGCAGACACAAGGTGCAGGGTTTGATTCTCACATGTGGTAACTGGCTAGGCTTAAAATGGCCCACAAGGGCAGTTAGCCTAGTATGAACTTATGAATTATATTATGAATTATGTAAAAGTAGGTGCTGCACCTATAATGTTGACTAAATTCTCATTACCTCATATGATCTTCCAGTCATTACTAATGATATCCTGGATGAGTCTCCTATCAGTACTAATGAGCAAAGAAAAAGAATATCTAAATGTGCTGTTAGAATTTTAGTGTTACACTTACAGCCACTTCATAATATAGGCAGAAATGTACTTGACCGCTTATTAACAATCTCATCAGCTATTTGAGATAACTTAATGAGTGGATACCCTCTTTCAGTGAACATATACTTTAAATTGGATGTTTCTTGTAAAAAAAAAATGTCATCGCTGGTCATCCTACCAAGGCGAATGAACTGGCTCCTGGCCACATTCAGCTTCATAAAGTATGGCTGCATGCTGGAATAATGTAAATAAATATTGATGACCAGAAAAAGGATGACAGTGAATGTAAAAGACTAGTAACCAAACCACAATTCACTGTAAGCAACCAAATAAGAGAACAAGCCAATAGTGAAAGATTTATATATATTGTGGATTGAATAAATCTTTCACTATTGACTCATTCTCTTATTTGGTTGCTTACAGTGAATTGTGGTTTGGTTACTAAATAAATATTGCCCATGTGGGTTTTGAAACATTTTACTCTAAAAGAGTTGACATTTTATATCAATAAAAAGCTCTAAATCCAGAAAATGTGCAGTAGTACCATGAGAACTTATAGTGAACTTTAAAAAATCTGCTCTAGAATTCAATGCTTCAAAAATATTAAAAAATTCTCCCAAGTACTGTTTCATATAATAATCAAATCATCTACGAATCTTTTATAAAAGTTAACATGAATATAAAATGAATGTTGAGTCAAAAAATCATGCTCCCACCAAGCCATTGCTAAATTTGTAAAAATGGGTGCCATTCTATCACCCATAGCTACGCCTTTTAGCTGTTGGTAAATGTTAATCTGAAACATTTAAAAAAATGTTAGTTAGAACAACATCTAATAATGAATAAATATTATCAATATGAAAATTATGAAACTCTGTAAACTTGGCAAGATATAAACGCACATGATCTATGCCTGTATCCCAATGAATAGCTGTATATAAAGCTAGGAAACTATTGCCCTATAAGCCTGACTAGCCTGTTCTGCAAAGCTATGGAGCGTATCATCATGGAACTCATAAACAAAGACATTGGGAACCTCCAAACACTGGATCCTACCCAATTCAGCTTTGTTAAGGGCAGATCTTGCCTCTTGAATCTGGTTGACTTCTTTGAAACAGTCACCAAGGCCATAGATAAAGGGAAGGTAGTCCACACAGCCTACCTGGACCTCGCAAAAGCCTTCGACACAATACCCCACTCGGGCATCATAAATAAGCTCACCAGCTTAAATATCAACCCCTATGTCACAAGATGGGTTGCAAACTGGCTCAGGGATAGAACCCACATGGTCAGAATTGCAGGTGCCATGTCAGACTCTAAACCAGTTACAAGTGGTGTCCCACAAGGCTCAGTCCTGGGACCTCTCTTGTTCGGTATATATTTCTCTGCGGTACAGGCTAACACGGGAGAACTATGGCTGAACAAGTTCGCAGATGACGGCAAACTGGGTGCCATAATTGACTCGCCGACTGACACAAGCATCCTCCAAAAGGGTCTCACATAGATGGATAACTGGTGCCAGAGCCATGGCCTAAAGCTAAATGCCAAAAAGTGCATAGTCATCCCCTTTGGGAAAAACAAAGTGCCCACAAATTACCACATAGGTGGTAATCCATTAAGTACGGAAGAAGTAATTAGGGATTTGGGGACCCAAGTAGATAGCAATCTCTCCTTTGACAATCACTTTGCCAAAGTGGTTAGAAAGACCTTCTATATAGCCCACTTTATCACGAAAGGGTTCACATCTAGATCAAGAGAGGTCATTGTGCCCCTCTACTCATCACTCATCAGGCCCATAATTGAATACAGTGCCCCATTTGGGATGTACCTTACCCGACACCTGCAGCAACTGGAAAGACTCCAAAAGTACCTCACCAAGAGAATCAAGGGACTCAAACAGATACCCTATGCAGTTAGGCTAAAGAAACTCCAGCTCTACTCAGTTGCTTACTGCCTACTCAGAGGCGATCTGTGCCTGACATATAAAGCCATGTCCAAACCAGAATTAATGGACATGCTCCACCTCAGGAAATCCAAATCCCTTAGAGCTACACGCCCAGGGACTTAAACCTCAGCACAGAAATAAATAGGGCATGCTGGAGGGACAGATTCATATCCCAGAGGCTCCCCTCACTCTGGAACAAAATCCCAATCCATGTTAGGCAGAGCCCTCACAACCATCTTCAAGAGAAATCTTGACGAGTGGATGGGAGATCGAGGTTTACCCCTGGGATCTCTTCTGTGTCCCTACTAGACAGAGGCACAGTAAACTAACCTTAAAAGGGCTATCTTCTGTGACCTACTATACAGAGGCACAGTCAACTAATCTAAAAGGGTGGTGAAAGCCAAACACACTCTGGCTAGGCTTATAAATTCCCTAGGGCAGATAGCCTAGTATCAATCTATGAGAAGGTGCTGAGTAAAATCAAAAACAAACTGGGGAAGTGAGGAAATCTTAAAATAGATATAGATCAGAAAGAGCAAGTAATACAGTTATTTGTATTACCGCAATTTTATGCCCAGGAGTTGTATTCTGGAATAACCCAAAAGAAAATAAATAAAGAAAATAAAATAGCTACAAAGAGATTTTTGGGAGGAAGTGTAAACATCAAATGTGGGATGGGAAATAATTACATTATTTAAAGAGGTGTGGGGCTGGCAGTCCCAGAGATAAGTGACTGTCTGACGGCTTGCCTACTAGTGAACATATTAAGATTAGTGGACATAAGTTATCAGGCAGCTTGGAAAAGCATGATCTGGGAAGAAACAGAGCAGCTAAATAAATTGATGGATTAGTGGCAATTGCTACTACAACACCCAGATGGGCAAAACCTAAATCCAATAATGAAATAAATGAGATTAAGTTTCACAAAGGTCATATGGTGTACTAGAGAGAAGAAACTGTACCAACAGGTGGGAGAAAGGAAGACAGCGAGAATACATTTATGGAGATGGAAGAGGAGGGGGCACACGCTAAATATTGAGCACAGGTCCACAGAGAGAGCTGTTTTAAAACATGGGGGAAACTGCAGGAAGAATTTGAATTACCCAAAGAAATGGAATGGGAATTCCAAGGTATATTAGAGAGGTGAGACAGAATGAAAAAACAAAGAGCAACTGTCAAGGAAACCCCACAAACATTAGAGAAGAAATAAAAGAAGAATGGAAGGATCAAACAGTAAGTAATTGATTTTCAAAGCATTGGAACCCTGTAAGGCTAAAGAATTAGATATATCCAGAAAAATTAAGAAACAACGAAAACAAATTACTGGAGAGAATAGATGATGATGAATGGGCAGAGGCAATTAGATTTCCCAGATGCAACACAAAATCAAGGAAGTGTCAAATATTTACCTGGATATGCCCCTACTGTTGTTTCTAAACACCTGTCAGACTAAGTAAGATATTTGCAAAGGCTGGGGTATAACACAAGAAGTAGAGGTACATGGCTGTATATTTTTTGTATTGCCCAATTTCATGCCAGATTAAGGAAGGTATGGGGTTATTACTGAAGATGGTTGCAGGACAGACAATGAAATTAACAAAATTATTGTTCTTTTTAGGGACATGCAGGTCACATGAGCGTATAGGGAGCTGATATTGGTGATAATGATAGTTGGCAAAAATCAATTACAAAAAAAATAAAAACAAAGATCCCCCATTGTGAGAGAGGTTGTGGAAATGGTAGCACAGCTGAGTAAAAAAAGAGTTGAAAATTAGAAAGCAAGGGGAACCAGAGGACTAAGAATGAGGTGGAGAAGATGGTGGGAGAGAAAGAAGGTATGATAAGGACAGTAAAATAAAAATGTAACAAAAACACAGCAAAGAGTAGTCTAAGGGACATCAGTCAGTCAAGACAAAATTAAAAGGTTGCAGCCTAATTTGTAAGTAACATTGAATAGTTCCCTAACCACTAAAGAACGGATGTACAACAAATAATACCTATTTGCTGACTTTGGCCTAACTGAAAGTAATAGTTTAAGCTGAATAGTTACAATAAAGATAAATAGGCCATTAGCAGCAGGAAAATTCAGACTATGCATCAGGAAGGTATTGCAAGTAAACTGATATTTGTTACTGAAGTATAAACATTATGGTGCATTATGCATGAAGAGATTACAGCTAGTTAAGTACGGAAAAAGGTTATGATGAAATACACATTGCTCTGTGGATATGTAATGTAACTCCCGGTATTGTGATGAACACAGTGTATCTCAAGTAAACAAAACTATAATAAATGCTATATAATATCTGGTCCAGTCAAGAGGATATCATAAATGTCCACCATGCATGAGGATTGCACAATATCTATACAATGTTAAATATATGTTAATAAAAGAATGTTCTAGTTAAAGAAAAAGAAGGAAGTAGAAGGGTTCCTCTCTGGTAAGCTGTGCTTGGGTAGAAGAACAAGGCAGGGGGTGTCCTATTTCCCATTTGCTATTAGCTTTACATCTATAGCCTTTGGCAAAGAAAATAAGGGACTCACAAATTCAGTGATACAAATGGTAAGGTAATCAAGAAAAGTTAGTTTACTTTCAGATCAAAAACAATGGAATTGTTCTGCCATTAAAAGAAATAGTAATCCGGGCAACTAAAATAATAAGTTGTAAGCGTTTTCATTCTTTAATGTGTAACAAGAATTTCATCAGACAAACATTCACCTTACTACAGTTTAAATAATGAAATGTGAAAGTCACTTGTAATTTGACCACCAATTAAAAAAAAACTATAAAAATTACTATGTAACAACCACAAAATAGATAATCTAAAAAATAACATGACTAAATATACTTGCATTTAAAAACTGTATATAAATTACATTCTTAAAAAAAAATAATATTAATATTTTCCTTCAAACCAGGCAATTTATCTGCAGCTAATATAATTTGCCAATGAATCTCTTTACATTCCAAACCACTGATAACATCTCCGCGGTTAACATCAGGCAGACTATCAAGTACAAAAAAGGAAAATTTTTTAAAATCCTCACAAACTAAACTATATTTGGCCAGAGTGTTTTTAAAGTTTTTATTTCTGATTGCGAGCATATGTTCATATATTCTCTCTGCTAGCATTCTGTTGGTTTTGCCAACATAGAATGCAAAGCAGGAAGCACAAGAAGCTAAATATACTACATGTTTAGATTTACAATTCTACCTATTTTTCACTTCTAAATTAATTAATTTATTTATTTATCTTTGCTTACCAGGAAAGTCCGGCTGGGTAATACCCATTTTCAGCAGAGGCCCAGTGAGAAAAGATCCATCTGTTTACATTGTGTTATACTAAGTTCCAGTCAAGCACAGAGTAGTTACATTTCTATTTATATTTATACACAAACAGTATTTACATTTATACATACATATACATTCTAAGATTTTCCAGAGGTGGAAGTTACTAAAGCGAAAGCACACAATTGCACTGAAATGCGACCAGTATTTTTAAGAACTATAGTAGAGCTGTTTGAAATATACCTGTATTGTTAACAAACTGAACAGCTGTATGTCCCCATTGGACTTGCACTAACAATACAAGGAATAGAATATTTATTTCTATTAAAAAAGGGCAATACATTTCCATATTTTTATAGGTGGGAGGTTGGCATAATGGTTAAGGCGTTCACCTTGCAGACACAAGGTGCAGGGTTTGATTCTCACATGTGGTAACTGGCTAGGCTTAAAATGGCCCACAAGGGCAGTTAGCCTAGTATGAACTTATGAATTATATTATGAATTATGTAAAAGTAGGTGCTGCACCTATAATGTTGACTAAATTCTCATTACCTCATATGATCTTCCAGTCATTACTAATGATATCCTGGATGAGTCTCCTATCAGTACTAATGAGCAAAGAAAAAGAATATCTAAATGTGCTGTTAGAATTTTAGTGTTACACTTACAGCCACTTCATAATATAGGCAGAAATGTACTTGACCGCTTATTAACAATCTCATCAGCTATTTGAGATAACTTAATGAGTGGATATCCTCTTTCAGTGAACATATACTTTAAATTGGATGTTTCTTGTAAAAAAAAAATGTCATCGCTGGTCATCCTACCAAGGCGAATGAACTGGCTCCTGGCCACATTCAGCTTCATAAAGTATGGCTGCATGCTGGAATAATGTAAATAAATATTGATGACCAGAAAAAGGATGACAGTGAATGTAAAAGACTAGCAAAACAATTCACTTAAGCACCAAATAAGAGAACAAGCCAATAGTGAAAGATTTATATATATTGTGGATTGAATAAATCTTTCACTATTGACTCATTCTCTTATTTGGTTGCTTACAGTGAATTGTGGTTTGGTTACTAAATAAATATTGCCCATGTGGGTTTTGAAACATTTTACTCTAAAAGAGTTGACATTTTATATCAATAAAAGCTCTAAATCCAGAAAATGTGCAGTAGTACCATGAGAACTTATAGTGAACTTTAAAAATCTGCTCTAGAATTCAATGCTTCAAAATATTAAAAATTCTCCCAAGTACTGTTTCATATAATAATCAAATCATCTACGAATCTTTTATAAAAGTTAACATGAATATAAAATGAATGTTGAGTCAAAAAATCATGCTCCCACCAAGCCATTGCTAAATTTGTAAAAATGGGTGCCATTCTATCACCCATAGCTACGCCTTTTAGCTGTTGGTAAATGTTAATCTGAAACATTTAAAAAAATGTTAGTTAGAACAACATCTAATAATGAATAAATATTATCAATATGAAAATTATGAAACTCTGTAAACTTGGCAAGATATAAACGCACATGATCTATGGCTGTATCCCAATGAATAGCTGTATATAAAGCTACTATGTCACTAGTAATAAACATAGTGTCTGTATCTAAAAATGAATATTCGTGTAATAAATCTAAACAGGCCCATGAATTTTTTAGATAACATTCAGATTGCTGCAGAATAGGATTTAATATAGAATCTAAATAAATTGCTATATTTTCAATTTTACTATTGTGAGCTGACAAAATAGATCTGAATGACAGATTATACACATTTTTATGTTTCTTCGGGATACCAAAACTGACTCCCACTGGTGGTAGGTCATTTTTCACAAAAATAAAGAAACAAGTAATCAATATAATTTTGACTTAATAAGACAAGCAAAATAATATCTTCTTTATGAAACTGTTGTAACATAACATATTTAGGTACTAATTTCTAATAACTGGTGTTAGATAACATATGGTGAATTGATTGATTAGAACTTTCTAAATCCATAAGGACTAATCCATTTCCTTTATCTGCTTATATTATACAGAGCTGTTTATTGTCCAATAGCTCTTTAAAAGCATCTGATTCTATTTTACTCAGATAATATGTTCTATTACAAAATTTTTAGTAACAAGTTCTTTAAACTCATTAATATAAATCTCCTGAAATACATTTAAGATGTTATGTAACAATGGATTATAAGTGCTCTTTTTTCCACAAAAAAATTAAATCACCATTAAAAATCTCCACACCATTCAAAATATATTTCAAATTCAACTTTCTTACATATAACCTAAAATCAATAGTAAGTTGCATTGTATTAGCCTGTTTTGCAAGAATGAAAGACAAGCTTTTGCTTAACACACTATAATGGGAAGCAGATGATTTTACAGTACTTAGGTTAAATATTGGACAATTCAGTTTTTTCACTGTCTCCCTTTCGCTCTTCTTTGCTGCAATTAATTTACTTCATGTAAAAAAGTTTCCAACTGCAGTGCTGATATTCGCTCTGTAGCACTTGTAACATTATAAGTTGGATTGGGGAGGGGAGAGTCAGAATCATAATGAACATGATGGATCACATTATTTTGTTCATTATTTGTACAATTCTCATTTCTATTACTTGAATTTAAAACTCGCTAACAATTGCTTTCAAAATAACTATATAAAAGACATGCCAATTTATGAAAATAGCTGTCAGCATCTCTTTTAAGCTTTTTTTAGTTTTACAGCTACAATGGTCACAATGTGTCTGTTAACCCTAGTGGGTATGCTGTAATAAATGGTAGACCAATGGTAAAAAAGTATTACTTTTGATATCAATGTCCAACTGTCTTATAAGATGACGTAAAGATTCAATCTTATTACAGTTGTGGTCAAGAAAAAAAATTTGTAAAAGCGCCAGACCAGTTTTGGTAAATAAATCAAAAAATACCACTAGCGACAACAACCACAATCACAGAGCAAAGCTTTTGGCTTTGGTGGTATTTGTGTTTGTTAAATAATTCAACCTGTACTTGATAAATTTCATCTTCCTGAGTTATCCTTTTTAAGAATGTAAAAACCTTTGAGCACTTGCTTAATGATGATGCACTGCTCAAAATAAAAATATTCATATTCCAGAATCCTGAGTTTGAACAATAAAGACTCTAACTCGTAAATTGTGGATTTACAAGCAATCTCAGCTGAACCAGTTTGGCTAAAAGCATTAGGTTCACAGTGATTCTTAGAAACAGAATTATTTTCAACAAATAGTTAACAGTACCTGTAATGAGATGTTCAAATGAATTTTTGTCATCAATGAAATTAAATGACTCGGCTACTGACATGTCGTCTGAACCCTCAACTGAATGACTTTGCATATGAGTCTCTGTAGCAGTATATATGACAAAATGTTTAATCTTTGAGACCCATTTGAAAGTTTATCAAAGACTGCTTGTGTCTTAGATGTGAGTTCCTTCAAGGTTTGACTAAGTACCACTAAGTCATTTGGTACTGAACATAAAGATAAATTGAGATGCTCGTCCTCCATGGAAGAATCTATTTGCACAGAGCTGGCCAGAAACATATTTAAACTCTGGAACACTGAGAATGAAAACTTAAAAATGGTCCTCTGTTATTTGCTTTGTATTTATAGCCTTTGGCAAAGAAAATAACGGGCTCACAAATTTGATTATATACACGGTAAGGTAATCAAGAAAAGTTAGCTTATTTTCAGATCACATTATTTTGTTCTTGAAAAATCCAGAAAAGAATAACAACAATAATTACAATACCCAATTTGTTAAACAGGTATTTAGGAGTGGCTTATACAGTATTACCAAATACATGCAAGTAGTCCAAGAGCTTAACTTTATCTCTACACAAAACAGCCACAATTGAAAGGTTTAAAAATATTTAATAATAAATAATAAAAAACACCCAAGACAATACTCATTAGTTCAACACAATGACAACAGAGAGTTCAGAAATCACAGGAAATACTTTAAAACAACACTGTAGGATAGTCTCACATAAATATAGAAAACAGAGAGACTAATCTTACTATTTCTATCTATCCATCTATTTCTATCAATCTCTAAGAAAAATCACTGTTTTAAATATCTTACTTACAGAGCAAGGCACAGTGCTGGTAAGTTGTTGTCAGCTTCAGAACAAAATACAAAATGCTAAATCTTTCTCTCTGAGAAAGTCTTAAATTTATAATACACATTACTGCTGAGTCATTTCATATTACATCATTCTTGATACTACTGCTTAAGTTTCCCAGGCTCACACAACTTAAAATTTAACATTTATTTGTAATCTGCACCTGCCAGGAAGCCACAGCAATAAAAGACACTTTAGATGTGAAACCTAGTAATTATCTCTGTCTTAAGACAATAGAAAGAATTTCCTGGCCCAGACATCCTGCCTCCAAGCTTGAGATCACACACAGTTGTAAAATTCTTTACTTATCAGCTTTCTTACAGCAGGGTGCACTGTGGTTACATTTTTGAAGTTCAGCACATAACACAGTTTTCTTATATTTGTCAAACAAGCCTGTGGATCATATTAATATTTACCATAACATAGAATTATTTACAAAATTCTATCTAGCTGGGCTGGCAGCCCCTCAGTTTATCCCAAGGGACATAAAATAAATTCAGATAAAACAAAGGCTATAGTGGTAAATTATCTACCCACACGTGAATTGTTTCAGCAATACCAGTATTTATGGGTGCATGATAAAATATTTAGGAGGATAGATTAAAAAGGATTCTGTTATGGCAACTAAGGATAAGTGGAATGAAACTAAACAAAAGATGATACAAAAACTGAGAAACTGGAAGCTCTTGATTATGGATACGGAGAGTAAGATTAAAGCAGCAAAAATGCTTTTATTCCCTTTGGTTTTATATACAGGTCAGATGTGTTTTTATCCAGCAAAGGAGAAGTTGTGGATGATAATAAAGAGTTGAAGGAGTTTATTTGGGAGGGGAAGACGTTGATCCTCTCCATAGGACAGGTTGTTTTAGGACAACCTGATTTGAAAGAATATTTTGAAGATGTGCAGTTCAGGCTCAGTACATAGCAAAAGCAGAGGGTTATAAATCAAAGTGGAGGAAATGATGAAATGGGAAGTTTGATACACAAGAGAGCGAGATTTTGGATGCAGGCCCTTGAGGAAAGTGGCAGCAACCATACAGAATATTGTTTATAAACAGGCAGAGGATATTTGGTGAAATGAGGTGGTACAGAAAAGAAGGGGAGGAATTTGCTAGTGGAAGTTACTGCAGGCAGGGGGTATAGAAAATAGGCAAGAGGGGGGCTGGAATTTATTGCACAGGATTAGCAAAGGAACCAAGGTATTGGAAATGGGTGAGTAAGGAGGAAATTGTAAAAGAGTGGAATGAGGCCATGCAGAAGTTTAAACTGCAGGTTAAGACTGCCTTCCCTACCATGGATTGAATAATATATAGAATCAAAAATTTCAATATCACCTCCTTTATCAGGCTTCATAATTCAACAGTTTTATTACTAATTAAAGAATTCAAAACTGCCTTTTCTTTTAAATTCATATTGTAAACATTTCCTTCAGAGTACTTTGTCAGAAATGGGGGAGTAAACGGTCGTAACTAAGGAAATAATTCTTTTGACTTGGGTCACAGGATCTGGATTGCTTAGACATAGTAAGATCACACACTAACTAATTCAGCAATACTCATACATATGAGGATGTGATAAGATGAAGTATTTAGGTGCTTGGATTAAAAATGATTCTGTTATGATAACTAAGGATATGTTGGAAAAAACAAAACAAAAGATAATACAATAATTGAGAAACTGGAAGCTCTTAGACTCTTGTGTTTCTGTTGCACACTGTTGCATTTCTCCTGTCCTATGTTTAATGCTACTGGTTATTAAAAAAGATATTACTAAAAACTGTTACTCGAAAATGGAAATCCGAAGCTAAATGAACTGCAATTGAAGTACAGAAAATTGTAAATGATATAAAAGATCTAGCGGTGGGAGCCTTAGAAAAGTGGAGGATTAAATTTCACGAATAAATTTGTGGGAACAACACATGCAGAATAATGTTCAGGAGAAGGAGTGAGATTTAAGGGAAGGCAGGAAATGTGGAATTTAGGTAATATTGGAGTGAATGTTAATTGTTCTAAAGAAGCATATAAGTATACTGCATGAAAATAATAAAATGTCACTATGACTTGTTTTCTTTTCTGGTAATGTATCAATATCTATGTCACTGTGTAAATTCTGATTTAATAAACAAGATTAAAAAAAAGACTGGCCTGGGAATGAGAATTCTACTATGGTATTTACTGTGAAACTGTATCTGCATCTTCACAGGTAGAATCAGATGGCTTAAACAATAATATCAAACATGGTTATTCTGACAATGCAGTGGCAGTTAAATCTGTAAAATCAGTTATGCCTTTAGAAGTAATGTTCTCTGGGAAGACCTAAACTAAATTATGTTATTGTACTAACATTGCTTGATTTGGAAGGTGAGAACTATTAAGTGTTTGAAAAGGATGGTAAAAGCTTTTAAGTGTGTCTACTTGAACATGCATTGGCTAAGCATCATATGGTTCCCAATATTACTAACTTGTTCAGTGTTTTAGATTCTAGAACTCTTGTGATTTTGTTGCACACTTTCTGTTGCATTTCTTGTGTCCTTTGCATATGTTCCTTTACAACTGGGATAACAAATTTCAACTTATCTTACAAGTTTGTATAGCATGCTATTACACTTTTAAATCAGGGCTCCTCTTGATTCCAAATCTCCATAATTATGTTTAACAAATCTCAGAGATATCTCCAATACAATAATTCAAATGGGGTAAATTATTTTGATGTTTGGGGTATCCATTTTACTGGAAGTAGGAAGTAACTGATTCTAGTCCTTACTATTTTATTCTATGGCCTTCTTTAGCATGTTCTTAAGTTTTATTAAACCTCTTCATTAACCCATCAGTATGAGAATGGTATACTAAAGTAAAGGAACTTCGAACATGCAAACACAATTGCCAAGAGCTCTTTCTCTATCTGAGTACAGTGCATTTCAGTTTGAGTTAGAGTTCTGCATGTGTTGGCTACTGGTCTACCCTCTTGAAGAATGACTGCAACAAGACCAAACTTCAAAGCATCACAAGAAAGAGTAACTGGTTTGTGAACATCATAGTATCTAAGAGTTGTTGGACTGGCAATTTTCTGTTTCAGGACATCAAATAGTCTTTGATGTTGTTCTAACCATGACCATGATACATCTTTATGTGTCAGCTCTCTAAGTGGTGCTGAAAGTTGGCTTAAATCTGGAATGAACTAGCATAGGTAGTTAACCATGTCAAGAAAACATTGTAGAACTTGAACATTGTCTGGAGCTGGCATCTCAAGAATTGCTGTTTACTTGGAACGATCTGGTCGTAAGCCTGAACTGGTAAATAAATGACCAACACAAGTAACTTCACGTAGCCTGAATTTGCACTTCTGAGGATTCAGCTGAAGGTTCACTTCACATGCTCTTTCCAGAACTTTTTTGAGGTTTCTGTCATGCTCATAGGTTCATAGGATGATACTAGGCTATTGGCTCGGAGGCCGTTATAAGCCTAGCCAAGAATTTCACCCATGTTCCCACAAAGTCAGCACCTATTTTTCCTGTCCAGCAGGGACCCAGGTGGGATCCCAGGGGTATATTTTCTCTTTCCCATCTAGTCATCCAGATTCCTCTTAAAGAGGACTAGTGAGGTACTCTGCTTGACATGGAGAGGAAGTCTAGTCCACAGATGGGGTAGCCATTGGAACACAAATCTATTCTGCAGACAAGTTCTATTAATGTCACAGACCAGGTTGAGACCTTGTGTGTGGGTTGTGTGAGTGGTGTTTGACTTACGGATATGCAGCAACTCCATCAAAGCTAAGTCTGAGACGGCCTTGTGTGCCAGACACAGGTCACCTCTGAGCAGTCTGTACGATACTAAGTAGAGGGACAGGGCTTTTAGCCTATCTGTATATGATAGGTGTTTGAGACCCTGGATTTACCTGGTTGGGAACCTTTGTGGTGTCTCCAACTGCTGCATGTGCTTGGCAAGGTACATGGTGAAGGTGGCATTGTACTCAATGATGGGTCTGAAAAGGGAGGAGTACAGGGATGTTATGACCTCCTTGTTCCTGGATGAAATACCCTTTATGTATGAGGCATGCCATGTAGAAAGCCTTCCGTACAATGGAGGCAACATGGTGGTCAAAAGTCAGGTTGCTATCAACCTGGGTAACCAAGCCCCTCACAACTGATTGCATGCTTAGTACATTGTTATTAATGTGATTATTAGTGGGGACACCATTTTCTCCAAAGGGGATAATGATGGATTTCTTGCCATTCAGTTTGAGGCTATGCTTCTGGCACTAGTCATTGGTTTAGTTAAGGCCTTCTTGAAGGATGTTCACATCACTAGGGGACTTGATGACAGTATCCAGCTTGCAGTCATCTGCAAACTTGGTCAGCCAAAGACCACTAGTTTTGGCTTGCACCTCAGAAAAGTATATCCCAAACAGTAGAGGCCCCAAGACCGATCTTTGGGGTACGCTGCTTGTTATGGGTCTCCTACTAGAGGTGGCTTCCCCTATTTTGACTGAGTGGGTTCTATCAGTGAGCCAGTTAGCTACTCATCTGGTAACATATGGGTTGATGCCTAGCTGGGAGAGTTTGTCTATTATGCCTGAGTGGGGAATAGTGTTGAAGGCTTTGGCAAGGTCAAGGTAGGTGGTGTGTATTGTCTTGCTTTTATCCATGGCTTTGGTGACCATTTCAAAGAAGGAGGCCAAGTTTAACAGGCATGATCTCCCTTTGACAAAACCAAACTGTGTGGGATCAAGCGTTTGGAGGTTGCCAATGTCCTTGTTTATAAGGTCCATGCTAATGCATTTCATGGTCTTGCAGATCAGACTAGTTAGGCTGATGGGAAGAAATATCCAGGGAATTGTTATGGCTAAGTTTGTATAGGCCCTAGGGCTGATAGCCTAGTACCAACCTATGAACCTATGGGCCTATAACTGCCTGGGTCGGTGGACACTCCACCTTTGTGCAGAGGGATATCAGTGGGTGTCCACAATTCTTCTGGGATGAAGCCGGTGCACAAGCTTTGGTTGAATAGGGTGCCTAGTGGTGCTTTGAGTGCTTGCCTGAGTTCATGTAGGAACAGCTAGAGATGTTGTCATGTTCTATAGAGGCTGTATTTTTTGCTTTTAAGAGAGCATTAATACCCTGCTCCCTGATGATGAGGGGAGGGGTGGGTGGGTGCTGGGAATGTCCTGGTTTACTGATGGGGGGACAGGGGGGTGAAGTTTTCACTGAACTTGTCTGCCAGCAGATTGGCTATATCTATGGCGTTTGTGTATGTGGTATTCTTGACCACCAATTCAGAGCAGATTTGGGAGTTACCTTTGAGACTGCAGATGCATGCAAAGAAGGCCTTGTGATTGTCCTTAGTGGAAGTGGACAATTTGTACTCAAAGTTAGCCTTAGAGGATTTCACCAGTGACCTTATTTGCTTGTTTAGACAAAGGAGAGATTGCTTCCAACTTGGCACCTGCTCCTTCTTGGTCCTGGACAGCAATTTTTTCCTTTCATTATAGAGTCTGTTTATTGCTGCTGTCCACCAGACACGTTTACTCTTCCTTGAGAAAGATGATTTGGTCCTGTCAGGTATTGCTGAGTCCATGCAGCTATACAGGTGCTCATACAGTTTTTTGGTGTAGGCTTGGACATTAGTGTTTGATTCAACTGAAGGGATGGTGGCTGGAAAGCTGCTTATGCCTGCTCTCAGGAAGCTGTAGTCAGCTTTGGAAAAGTCTTTTTGTTCGACCCTGGATGGGGGGGTCAGAGGGGATGGTGACTTCGAAAGTGATTGCTTTATGGTCGGATCTTACCAGTGAGGATAACATTGTAGAGGTGCTACAGTGGCTACTCATGTTGGTTAGTACCAGGTCCAGGATATTTTCACCTCTTGTGGGGGTGTCGACCAGCTGACCCAATGCATTGGCATTGACAAAGTTGAGGAATCTCTGCGAGTTCATGTTTGAGCAAGAATAGGTCTTCCACTCTGTGGTTGGGTAGTTAAAGTCATCCAGGATCAGGGTAGAGGGTTGAATCTTGATGGATTCAAGTAAGTCTAAATTGGTGGAGTGGGCCTCCTGAGTCATGGTTGGGGGTCTGTAGCTAGCTATGATTTGAATAGGTGTTTTGTCAACAGTTAACTGGACCTGGAGCATCTCCTGTGCGTCATAGTGTCTGACCAGCCTAGAGATGCATATGTCTTTGATAAATATTGAAACTCCACCTCCTTTGGCTTTGTAGCCCTCTGTTTGGAGTCTGAAAGTATGGTAGGATAAGTAACCTGATAAGGCTGGGGTGCTCTCTGCAGTTTTGAACCAGGTTTCTGTGACTGCACAAATGCCAGCAACTTCCAGGGTGAGGAGTGCTTGCAATGAGTGAAATTTCGTGTTAAGACTTCTACCGTTTAGCAGCATGACCTTTAAATTTCGTTTAGATTAATTTTTCACTTTGGTATTTTTGTCCTCATGACTTTGACTAAAAAAGGCACTATGGTGGAGACAAGAGCCCTTGCCAGAAGCCTAAAGCCCAGGGGAGACAGATGAAAGCCATATCTGGCAAAGCATCATGGTCTGACAATCATGTCCTCCCAGGCTGTCAGCTTCACCATTGCCTCCTACTAGAATATCGTCTACTATAATAGCACACAGATACCCAGAAAAAAAATTGCTCCATTGTACGCTGGAAGACCTCACTGGCAGAATTTATACCAAATGGCATTCTCAAAAATCTGTACCTGCCAAAACGAGTACTGAAAGTGGTTAATAAGGAAGATTTTTGGCCAAGCAAAATTTGCCAAAATGAACTCTTTGCATCCAAGACAGAAAAAACAGTGGTATTTGGCATAAGAACATTGACTTCCTCGACTGCATGCATTGCATGAGGAGGTCTTTTCAGTGCTTTGTTCAAATCTTGTGGATCAATACATATTCTGATATAATCTGAACTTTTATTAATGGCTAAGACCATGGAAGATATCCATTCAGTTGATTCTTCAACTGCAAAATCACACCATGCTGCACCATTTTATCTAGCTTGGCTTTAACTCGGTTCTGCATAGCTACTGGAAGTTTCTGGGCTGGTCTGACAACTGGGCTGACTTCAGGGTCTAACTTCATGGAGTACACAACTGGGAGTTTGCCTAATTTGTCTTTGAAAAGATCAGCATAGGTAGAAAAAAATAGGTGAAATTAGAATAGTGGTCTTTTAAGCTTCTTAATTAAATGAAAGTAGTCCCATTTTCAAACGGTCTCTGAGGCCTAATAATGACTGTATGTACCTTTTGACCACGTAAAATTGCAAGTCATAGCTGTTCCCAGCAGAGTAACATGAAAGCACTACTTAACCTTCCGTTTGAATTTCTTCACCACTGTAAGCAACAAGCTTCACATACGTTGCCAAATCAAGCTTTTCACCAGCACATACTCTAGCAAATTGTTCTGCTGACATAACATTGTACTTTGAACCTGTGTCACCTTTGAGCTCTATGGGTCTTCCATTTATCTGAACAGTACAAAAGACTTCATTCTTTGCCCATAAATATACTGCAGTGACTTTTTCATTAAACACAAACACACCATCAAAATAAAAAGTAGGGTTACAGCTTTCTAATTGATTAACTTGTCTCTTTGAATGTTCTCTTTTAATAAAAGAATGAGCCTCTTTTGATTTACAAAATCCAAAAGCTAAACATGTTTCTCTTTTAGACACATGATTGCCACCACAATTACGACAGCTGACTATGAGGCTAGGTGAGGGAACATGCTTTGAGTTTGCTGACTCAACCTTGTTATTCACTGAGACTGCGCACAGTTTGGAATTTGCTAAAAAGCTATATAGCGTTTACCAGTGAGTGTTGCAGGACTTACAGTTGCTGCCATGTGCTTGGGCCTGTTTCTTTCAACCACATGCTGCATACTGTCAACATGAGCACTAGAAGATACTGGAAGCATGCATTTCTCATTTGTAAGCATATTTATGTGCGTTTCTGTGAGCTCATCTATCTGACAAATCTCAATCTTATTCAAAGTTAAATCACTGTCAAAGCAAAATTTTTCTCACAGCATCATCTTGAATACCACACACAAATCTGGCTTTTATCGACTCATCCTTTACATCACCAAATATGCACATGTTAGCTTTGTTTCTCAAGTCAGTTATATATGCTGCAAAAGTTTCCCCAGGCTTTTGATATCTTGTGTAAAATAAGTGCCTTTCCATTGTAATATTAATTTGGAGGTTACACATTTCTTCTCTAAATCTACATTTTAAGCACTCAAGGTCTTCCCTTGACTCAGCTGGTACCACTATGTGATGGGTTCCCCCTCTTCTGTAAATACAGCAGGTGCATACACAAATGAACACTCTCTTTCTATGGCTTCTGAACCAGCTAAATTATGCAGAATAAATGCTGTTGTATTGTACTCTTGTTCAAACATTCTCCTATTCTCTGCAATATTATCAAAGACAAGTAGAGCTGGTTTATGAAATCCTTCAGCCATGCGAACAAAATATGGTTAAACACACTGCAAATTTATTTATATTTATTTATTTATTGCATTTGATTACCAGCAAAGTCCACTGGGCCAGGGAAAGCCCATTTTCAGTGGTGGCCTGGGAGAAAAGCTCCAGGTTTAAAATCACATAGAAAAAACATTTTATAAATACAGTAAACTCTCAGTTAACCGGCACCCATTGAGATTGCCGGATGTAGTTTCTGTTTGCTTGACAGTTACTAATAAAAATAGGCCTGACTAATACTGTACCCTACACTATTTGTTTGGTTTGACTTGTTCTTAGGTTGGGGATAGAGGGAATTTATTCCTATCTTCCTTTTTAAAACTCTAAAACTCTAAAAATGTAAGGCATGTTTCTGCTGGAGTGGAAACAAAGTACAACACATGAAAATTGTACTGTATTTCTTCGATTTCTTTTTTCTGGTTGCTTGAGTCCCGGTTGAGAGTTTACTGTAATATAAATAATACAGAGATGAAAATTATACAATAAGAGAAAATAAAACAGAATAAAATATAAATTGGATGAAAATTATACAATGTAGGTGAAGGTAATATTATACTATCAACAGTGTTAATCAAAGTCATACTACAGACCATCAGATCATTTAACAAATTCCAAGTAAAAGGAGGAAAAGGTGCCAGAAGTCACCAATAACAATAGGAAAAAAGTGCCCGGATAGCCGTTTCCATGAAAACACGTTTATTGACAGGTATTAAGCACAGCACAGCACTCAGTAACGCTGACCACAAGAGTAAGCAGTACATTTTCGTCTGCAACTTCTTCAGATATACACAAGCATTACCTAAAAACAAATATATATATATATACCCCTATCAATGAATTAAATTACATAAAATTATTCAATTAACCTGTCTTAACTATTGCAGTACCAAAATAATACAATACATATTACTTAATAGGAAGCATATACCTCTACTTATTACTAAAACTTTTACATACCCTATCAAAGAAACATATATTACACATACAAATAAAAATATAGATGTTAATAATCCCATTCAATTAATATATACCATATTAAAAGCATTAAAAAAATTGTTAATATATTAAGAATGTATTAGCGACATCAAGTGGCTCAATTTCATATCATTGCCAGCATATCTAAAACCTTAAAGAATGTGAAATTAAAATCCATCAAGCCAAAAACTACATCAGTTACTCATTTTTTGCTAAAAGCATTAAAAATTTAAGAACATTTAAACAAATCCCACATGTATAACAGTATCAAGTTTCCTACTAACCTAAACAATGCATATGAAACATGCATATAAACACTACTTAAAATTGGTTTGAAGTAAAATACAGATATGACTCCAAAGGAATGTGCACACATATTATTACAAATGTTAAAAAAGTATATAAAATAGTGTTTAAAAATTGATGTTTTGATTATTTAAAATTTATAATGAGAATTCCTATCACAATTTTGCAGTCCTAAGCTTTAATACAGGTGCTAGGGATACCATATCATTCAATCCTGGCCATTTATTAGATTCTAAAACCAGTTGCCAGTATAATTCTCTGTACTCAAATTTGGTTTCCCATGCACCCCCTCTAATGTCCGACTTGACTTCTTCTATCACAAAAAATGTGAAAGAGGCTCCTCTACATGTCTGAGTGTGTTTGTAAAGTGCATTCCTACTATTTTCTTTCCTAATATCGTAGGTGTGCTCGTACATCCATCTCTTCAAACTTCTTTCCATTTTTCCTATATAAAAACATTCACATTCCCCACATAGGGCTACATAGACTAGTCCTTTGGAGCCACAATTAGAATAAGAAGTAAATCTAATAAATTTCTTCCTACTGCAGAAATATATCTCACACATATTGGAGATATATGGACATTTTGGGCAGGGCCCACATTTAAATGTTCCTACCTTCTTCCTCTCAGTATTAAAACATCTGTACTCTAAAATATTTTTAATACAGCTGCCCTTTTTAAATACAAATCTCAAAGGCTCATCAAACTTAAGATTTAAGCCACTAATCTTTGAGAACCTATCCCATTCTTCTTTCACTATTTCTTTAATAGGGTTGGCATCACCACTATAACCCAAAATATAAAGATTACTAAAATCCTTTGTAGCCTCATTATTAGGTATATTAGTCCTACTCACCACATCCTCCATACCAAGGATGGGAGCAAACTTGATATTTCTATTAAGGATGACCTCTTTATATATTTCATTAATTAAATTTTTGGGATAACCCCTCTCTATAAACATTGATTTCAACAAATCACATTCTTTAATAAAATCCTGGTCATCTAAGGTCATTCTGCTACCCCTAACAAATTGACCTTTCACTATACCTTCTTTCTGTGAATAGGGGTGTGCACTTTTAAAGTCTAAAAAAGAATTACAATAAGTGTCCTTCCTATGGACTCTTGATACATATCTTTTATTGACTGTATCCTTCCTAATATTTACACCCAAATAGTTAATTTCATCATGTCCTATCTTATAAGTAAATTTTAAGAACCCCGTACTATTTGAAATATAGTTAAAAAATTCATCAAACCTTTCTTCACTATCCACCCACAAAATACATATATCATCTAAAAAACATTTATACAGCACCCAGCTCTCTTTATAATCAGAATTGAATATGTATTTATGCTCCCGCCAAGACAATACTAAATTAGCAAAAGTTGGGGCACACAAAGCCCCCATTGCCACACCTTTAGTCTGTTTGAAAAACTCCCCTTCAAAATAAATAAAATTATAATTTAATACAATTTCCATTAAAACCAAAATCACATAAATATCTTTATCATTAAAATTCTTATTTTCCTTTAAAATTTCTTCTAGAAATTCTAATCCTTCTCTATGTGGGATAGTGGCAAAAAGATCCACAATGCCAATAGTAATAAACGTAACATTGTCTTTGAATAAATTATTATTTAAACTTCTTAAAAAATCCCATGAGTCTTTTAGTACATTAGGGGCTTTAGTAGAAATATTTTTCAATTTATGGTCCAAGTATTTAGCAATTGGAGCTGTCACTAACTGGCTTGCTGCCACAACCGGTCTCATGTGGAGGGAGATCTTCCATGTTTTTATGTATTTTTGGGATCCCAAATATACTAGTTACTCTAGGTTCTTTATTATACAAAAATCTAAAGGTTTCCAGATCTATACATCCTTCTAAAACTAATTCAGGGACACATATACTTTCTTATAAGCAATGTTGATTTCATTTAAAGATACCTTAGTATATTTGTTTTCATCCAATAATAATTCCATCATTTTACTTTCATATATAATGGTATCCATTAAGACCGTGCCTCCCCCTTTGTCCGGTTTCATTACCCTTATAGATTTATTCTCCCTTAACATATCCAAAATAGTTCTTTCTTCCTTTGTTAAATTGGGCCAAACTTTATTCTTATAAATGTTCTCCCTTAACTTATTTTCTACCATATTTTCAAAGTTCTACACTTGTGGGTATAGTGGGGGGGTTCCATACACTTCTCTTTTTTGATTTGTCATCAACTATACCAGGTTCATTAATTAATAATTCAAGATTTTTCTTACACACAAATAGTTTGAGGTCAGTAATTGTATTACTCATTTCACTTTTTTCCTTTGGAACAAATTTGAAGCCCTTAGCAAACAATTCAAAAAATCCATTAGTGATAGCCATACTACTGTAATTAAAAATGGTATAACCCTGATGTGTTAGCTGACCTCTGATACTTCAGTCTGCACATTCATGTAAATAGAATCTAACCTTTCCCATATTTCCCCCCTTTGTTGCCCCACCCCCTCCAATTGTCCTGGTAATACCCTACTGGGTTTTTGCTTCTCAATCTCTCGGACCTTTGCAGGGGGGGATATTCTAAAGGATCATATATATCTCCTATTTCCACATTTTCATAATGCATATCAGGTTCTGTTCTGTTATTAACATATACTTTACCCCCCTTATCAAAATGTGGCCCTACTCTCTCTTTCCTGTAAGGACCACTATCTCCTGAAAAAAAACTGACATAATTTTTGAGTTTTGGGTAATGTGTCTTTTGTGCGTAATCATTCAAATCCCTTTCCATTTTCCTCTTCTTCCTATTAATAATCACATCCATTTTATCATCCACACTTGCCCTTAATTTGTAATAGTTCCATTTCTCTTGTTCTACTGTAAACATTAAGTCATTAACTAAACACTCATTTACCCTACAAATTTTATCATTAAGTCCTTCCATTAACCTTTCATTTTGTTTAATTATGGCTTTTAAAATAAAACGAAAATGTACTGCTTACTGTTGTGGTCAGCGTTAATGAGTGCTGTGCTTAATACCTGTCAATAATCGTGTTTTCGTGGAAACGGCTATCTGGGCGCTTTTTTTCTATTATCATTTAACAAATGCCAGCCAGGTCTCGTGGTTAAGTATTTTACAGATTGTGAACTCCAGGGTAAGCAAACAGTTCAAGAGTTGCTTATAGTGCAGAAGTTATATTGTATATATAAATGTAGAGGTAGAATGCAATCTGAATAGGGGGAAGAGAGGGAGAAGGTGATTAGTAAATAATGATGAGGTGAGAGGAGAAATTAAGTGGTTAGGGTTTGTTCGACCAGCATGGTTTGGAGCTGATTGCTTTAATTGTGAAACATTACAACTTTTGGATAGAAGAACTGTCTCATTATATCACTGACTTAAACAAATCTATTACTAATGACTTTGAGTTTAATAGGTACAAGTTCGAATACGACCGTACTTTTGTAAGCACTGATGATCATATGATCAAGTTACAGTCTCAAAAATCAAAGAAATTATTGAGGGACTGTGATGCTTACAAGCAAGGTTCAGCTTACCCTAGTCCACCACTAGGTCAAACTTGGAGAAAGGGTATACTTCCTCCAAATGTGAGTACTGCTATTAGGGTAGGGCAACATAGCCCTTTGGCCCAGGACTTTCCACTTTTTAATGCTGGTCCATCTCAGTGCAACTTGGACATTGATGACTCGTCAGGTAGTGACTCGAGAGTGTGTGCACCAATTGGAACACCATGGAGTGAAAGACTGAGAAGTGGACATAATAATCAGAACTTGTCAAATCAATATTCAAATTTTCAGCAGCGCCCCTTCACGGGGGCGAGACCAAAAACCAGGAACTTTCACCAACCACAGACAACAACGAAGTGGAGGAACAACAAATAAACCATTACAGGTCACTATTAGGTCCTGTTTGCAACTTTCCATCTTGTGTGCAGATTTCAGCTGTTGAATGCCTTGTGGATGAGGTTATGACTGCTGACATACTGCGATTAGACGAGTTTGATTCCACTCAAGCTGATTACAGTCTGAAATCATCACATGTTGAAGTTGTCAGCAATAATGCAGGGGACTTTAAACTTTACAACTTTAGTTCTACTAAATTCGACAGTGATATGGTTGAATTTTTGTCAAAGGGTTTAACATTTGTCCCATCAAAGTCTCTGAATATTGTAGACACTATTTTGGACATAAAGCTTTTCACCAGAAAACTGAATTTTACTTTGTTAATGGGTGACAATTCTACATATACTGAATATGGTCAGTTGTATGTATCTAGTACTTACAACCCCCCATTGCATCCAGCCATAGAGTTGTTTGAAAAATGTTGTGAACTGGATATTAGGTATTCAAGTTTTAAAAACTCTTTTCAGAATTCATCATTTAATGTTTTGAAAACAGAGGAAGAGTATTTGTGCTATTTTAAATCTCAAAATGTAAGATTTTGTAAACCTGATAAAGGAGGTGGGTTGGTTGTGTTTAGTACGTCTGATTATCAGGCTCTGTTAAATGAAGTACTACACTCTGACACTTATGAACACAGTTCAAGATCTGAAGTCAACAGTGCTTACAAGATAATTAGAGACTGTATTGAGGAGCTACTTATAGAAAGTAGAACTGATTTGAAAACGTATGCGTATTTAACTACTTCCTTTCCTAAATACTCGTGTGTTTTTGGTATTCCAAAAATACACAAAAGTATCGACAACCCCCCACTTAGACTGTTGGTCAACAGTAGGGGCTCACCTACTTATTCTTGTGCTAAAATCATTGACAGTATACTTCAGAAGTATGTTCTCAAGGAAGACCAGATCTGTAGGGACTCATGGTCATTTCTTGAGAGCATTAAATCTGTCGAATACAATGCCCACACAAATTTTTTAACTATTGATGTGAAGGACTTGTATAGTAGTATACCACATAATATTGCACTTGAATGGGTGAGTCTCGCGTTAAAGAAACATAATGCACCTGACAGAGACATTTACCTTGTGACGTTACTTAGTGATCTTGTCTTATCTTACAATTTCTTTATGTCTTCTAGTGAGTTTTATTTACAGAAAGTGGGAGTTGCGATGGGTTCCCCGTGTGGTGGTAGCATAGTCAATTTGGTTATGGCCCACTGGGAATCCCAATTCGTATTTTCTGACAACAATTGCTATCGTGACAAGTTTCTTTTCTACACTAGGTTCCTTGATGACATTTTCATTTTGATTAATGCTGACGAGTTGACTAGTGAATTGGTGTTACACTATTTTAACAACACTACTAACTTTTTAGAATTTACATATTCCTTTGCGACTGACAGTATAGCTTATCTGGATATCTTGTTAAGTAAAAATATTGAGTTTAATTGTTACACTGCAAAGATTTTTCGTAAGAAGACATATTCTAACACCTTTTTACATTTCACCAGTTGTCACCCTTTTTCTCAGAAAAGATCTGTAGTCAAAGGCCAACTAGTCAGAGCTTCTAGGATGGTCAGTTTAGACGATGACTTTACTGATGAATGTATGGCACTTAAAAAAATGTTTTCATCGCGTGGATATCCTGAATGCCTCTTGGACAATCTAATAAAAGAAACAACAAACAAGAGGAGACAGAACATATATAAACCATTGCTCCCTGTGACTGTCACGAGGTTCCCTAGTCCTCTGTATAATGCATGTGACCTTAATGTTAATACTGCACAAGAGAGTGAGCAACTTACTATGGACCATGTCGAAGACACAGCAACAACTACATTTATCACAACATATAGTAGAGGTAGCAACATTTGCATAGACACAATTAACAAGAATTGGGAACTTTTTAAACTGTATCCCAGTGTCTTTGCCAAATTAGGCACTAGACCTAAGGTTGTATATAAGAAGGGGAAGAACATTAAATCTATCTTGGAAAGTAGTGTACTTTCCCCAATTCACAATGCTGGAATGTGGAAGTGTTACAATTGTAACTATTGTAGACATGTGGAAGAAGCTTCTTACTTTAACTTAAATGACTTTTCTTATAAAATAAGACATAAATTGAATTGTAACTCTTCCTTTGTTATTTATTTAGCTAGGTGCACATCATGCCCTGCCTTCTATATTGTATAGACCGAAAGAAGGCTTAGAGACCGTATTTATGAACATACATATGCTATGAAAACACTTAAACTTGAGAATGCTCTAGCCAAACACATTTCAGTTTTCCACAATCATGTTTTTAAATTTATGGCTATAGATCAGGTCAATTATGATGGCAGGGGTGGCCCTAGACCTTTAAAACTTGAGGAAGCTGAGTTACTCTGGCAAATTAGGCTTAATGCATACAGCTACCCAGGCATCAATGATTTCTGTTCTATTGCCAGTCTTTTGAAATTGAAACGTCTTAAAAGATAATATATTCATTTATTGTATTTATTGAACTTGTTGGTTTACAATTCAATACATATTTAACGTTCTTGTTTAGGTTTTAGTTTAGTTTTACCAATATTATTTTTTATTGACTTGGTTATAGCTGAGTATGTTTCTTTAAATGTGTTTGATGTTCAGCATTTGACGTAACAACAGGCTTTCAATTTGAATTTATAAATGGCTGGTTTTACCTTATTGAATGTCATTTCTGATGAAGTCAGGTACTAACACTGACGAAAAAGCACTTTTAAAGACTTGTTTTAACTTTTTGTAATAAATTTGTCGGTTGTTGCTGCACGCGTTTTTTTGGTTTTTTAGTTTATGTGCCTTTCTAGTTTCTCTGGTTAGGGTTTATAGGATTCAGGAAGAAAATTAAATATTTTTGTAGGGGCTAGAGGCGGGCAGATTAGAAACAGTAGGTATATTAAGTAACAGCAGAGGAAGGGGTTGAGCAGATACTAGATATGGGCAGATTAGAAACAGTAGGTATATTAAGTAACAGCAGAGGAAGGAGTTGAGCAGTTACTAGAGATGGGTAGATTAGAAACAGTAGGTATATTAAGTAACAGCAGAGGAAGGGGTTGAGCAGTTACTAGAGATGGGCAGATTAGAAACAGTAGGTATGTTAAGTAATGGCAGAGGAAGGGGTTGAGCAGTTACAAATCCAGTTGAAGAGGAGATGATTTTGTAGAGCAGTTTTAAAGTTACTGGGGATATGTTGTAATCGGATGTATGTAGGCAGAGTATTTCATATTTTCGTGATGTTCCATGAGTATAATAACTGTCCTGCAGGTAATTTAGGTTTATGAACTTGAAGAAGCTGTTGTTGTTTAGATCGCAAGGGCTTAGTGGGGTTATAAAGGGTGAGTAGAGAGTTAAGTGCATGGCAGTCTTGTGGTTTATAAATAAGTTTATGAGCAGTTGTACGCTGCAGGAGTAATAGGTAGTGGGGGAGTTCGAGCCATTGTAATTTTTTACGGCAATACAGTGGTGAGAAGAATGGCGACTGTTTGTAGCGAATTTAGCTATCTTATTATAGCATTTTTCAAATTTTGATTGTAAGGCAGACTGTAAGTTGGTTAGTAAAGGTGCACCATAGGTTAGAGAGGGTAATAGGAATGATACTGCTAGCACTTGTTTAGAATGGAGGGAGAGGAACTTGTGTCTGTAGAGCAACCCTAACTTTTTGATATCAGATATTGCCCTTGTAATTATATACGAACATGCACACACAGCCAGTACTTGTAATAACATTCAAATGCACAATAAACTCTTCGAAATACTGTACTTTACGAAATATGCTTTGAAATGGCTGTATTTTGTGAAATAACTGCACTGTAATACTGCACAAACTTGCAAACACTTTGTATACTTCGGATATCTCAAATAGCTTTAATTAAGTGAAAAAGAAGATCATAGCGAAAAAAATGTGGTCATTTTCCTTATTTTGCACATTTTATGCAATTCAGACATTATTTCAAACATTTTCGTAACTATTTTGAATATTTTTATCAATATGTCGCAGTTTCGGACATTTTATTTAGAAATTTGTTTTGAGTGCTTTGTTTTATGTTCTTTGAGTACGAAATCATTTAAGCAAGTTTTGGTACCTGAAGTTCATTTCTGAACTGTTTTATGACTTATAGTGCAGTAGGGATGATCCATTCCTCTATATTCCTCCACCATTAACCGAGTGCCTTCTGGTCCTGAATCTGGTTCCCATTCTGACACTGTACTCATCTTGGTTTACAATTGAAGATGAACAGGCTGGGTAGTTTGTTTATATGCTTTATTACATAGAAACACATCAGGATGGGTAACAGCAGTACAAAATATAAACAAACTGATTAACCGACAGACTACACAGAAATGCATGCTTATTACAAAATGGCAGTAAGGTTTGCACGTGCTCAGTATTTATACACATGTGCAAGCCCATGGAAAGCTTCTTAAAGGTATACATACATACTGATCTACAGGAAGCGTCCATGGTTAATGTGGCCTGGAAAACTGGTGGGCAGTGGGCAGAAGAGCCTTTCTTCTGCCACTGACAGAGAAGTTATCCACCAACTTCTGATTCCTGGTTATTTGAGTGAGATGGATTCTGGTGTGGAGTTAGTGGAGATTCTATCACCATTGGACCAATGGTGTCCACTGTAACACTCTCATGTAGTAGCTTGATAGTGGTACTAATGCAATGGTAATGGCTATAAGAACTAATGAAGAATCAACCTTGCTTGTGGATGGGTATGCTGAACTACCTGAGAAGCCACCAGCCATAATGACTGTACTCTCATCATTGGGAGTTTGGCAATTTGCAAAATTGTGTTGATCTGACACCCAATGAATTCTGTGTGTTAGGTGGAGGGCAGTTTGCTTTTCATATGATTGTTATTCTTAACTTATCTGCAAAACTGAGTAGAAATGCTTGGTGTTGTAGTAGCAGATCCCTGGAGGTAGCAGTTAGGAGTCAATCGTCCAGATATGGGAATACTTGGACCCCTTGCAGTCATAGGTGAGCTACCACCAACTCCATAATCTTGGTGAACACCCAAGGGGCTGTGGTGAGACTAAACAGCAGTGCTCTGAATTGGTAATAACTGTCTTCCAGTCAGAAATGGAGAAACTTGCTGGATTGCTTTTGAATCTTGATGTGGTAGTAGTCATTTTGGAGATTTAAGGAGCACATCCAATTGTCCATCCTCAAGAGAGGTAATATAGACTATATCAGGACCATCTAGAATTTCAGTTGTTTGACAAACTGATTGAGCCTAAGGTCTCCTGTTTTCTTCAGAACTAAAATGAACCTGGAATATAGTTTAGATTCTAACTAGTACGGCGGGACCTGTTGGATGATTCATTTGTCTAGCAACTTTGAAACTTATGTTGCTGTGGATTCCAACTGATCAAGTGGAGTATTAGGAATCCTTATCTTTTTTGGGGGAGAGATACAAAAATGGTGTGGTATAGTCTCTAGTGATTAGCCTTAACATCCATGAATTGGAAGTTATGATTGGCCAGGCTTGATGGTGTAAGGCTAAGTGCCCCCGACTGTCTCCAGAGTGCAGTGGCCAGGTAACCCTTCAGGGATGCTAACAGGATTTTTCATTGAAGGGACTACAGAAACCTGGATTCTGCCATCTGCCTCTGGCTTGGGATGACATCCATTTGAGTTGCATCCTCCTATGCCTCAGAGAGGCCCATCCCCAGGAGTGTCATGGTGAAAGCCCTTTGATTTCCTGAGCCACATTTTTTTACCAGCCCTTTTATTCCTGTAATAGGATCTTCATGGAGTGGAGAAATGGATTCCTACAGCAGAGAGGGTCTGGCCATCTTGTTCACTCATGGTAAGCATCTCTTTTAACTTGGGTCCAAAATGTGTGGAAACATCAAAAGGGGCATTAATAAAGGTTGTCTTGAAGCTTTCCATGAAGTTGCAAACCTGCATCCAGGCATGGTGACATATGGTAATGCCTGTGCCAGCTGCTTTTGATGAGCCATCTGCTGCTTATGATAACAATCACATGGCAACATGAGGAGTAGATTCTAGGGTAGGCATTTGGACATCCAATGTCTTCTGGACATCCAGTAATAAGTTACCCAAAAGAGACTTGGATACCTCCTTGATCAAGTCTCTTTGGAAATGAGTCAAATGAGCAAGGTAATTCAGCAGCCTAAGTGCAAAAGTTGCAGGAGTGTAAGTATGTTTCCCTAGTCTGTCCAGTGCCCTAGACTATCTGAAAGGCGTTGGACAGAAGAACTTTCTTCATATAGTTTATTCTTTGTGGCTGCTGCTACTACTACCATGGCATCTACTGGAGGGCCCTTAGATCAGTGTTTTCTGTCCTTTGGAGCTACTAGAACTCTATCTGGCTTCTTGGGGATTAGCTCTGTCAAATCAGAGTCCTTCTAAGCCCTCCATGTTATGAGGTTTATCAAAGCATCAGGAGGGCTGACCACCCAGGATGCAGATGAGCCAGATCCAAAGGCTTCCAGGAACATGGACTCATTTGAAGAAGTAGTTCCATTGCACTAACCACCATTCTTCTTCTTCATCAACTCTAGGATGTCTCCAAATGTGACATCTTCCAAGGATCTTCAGTGACAGACTCAGGTTAGGAGTCTATGTGCTTCCATTTGCATATGTGCTTTCTCAGAACATATCTCTAGGATTCTGATGAAGACAAATTGGAATCAGATGGGGAGCTCAACTGATGAGATGTCTTGAGGCCTCTGAGTTCTGTCACTGTCAACTCAAATGAGAGGAATGAGGTACAGGATCCATTGAGTGTCAGGATGGATCTAAATGTAGTGCACACATCTGTCTTCTTGGACCAGCCAAGCACCTTTCTACAGCCTTAAAAGCTGACTATGCCATTGCAACCAAGGAAATACTTCCTCTGTCAACTGACTTGGGAAGTCTCCCCATTCCAATGGAGATTGTAACTGAAGATGACCTTTGACCCAAGCTGTCAAGTGCCAAAGCACCAAGGAGGAGAAATGGCACTGAGAACGTCATGGTCAACTCCATTGTCAGCTCTCTGACACAGACACTTAAGCTGTGAGACTTGTCTTGATCTGACAATACTGGAGTCAAGAGAGTAAGGGACATAGTTGAAGCCAAAGTGTCTTGGGCTGTCAGATCTGACTGAGTTGAGAGTTAGGACCAGTGGGAACCAGATCTGAGCAGTAGACCAGCATGGGAGAAATGTGTGATGGGGTCGATGGACCTGTTCCCAGACCTCCTCTGGGGGAAGGTACTGGGAGGCCCCCAGCTGGATCTGTGTCCTTAAGAATTTTCCTCATCATTCAGTCATCTTTCATTCCTGTGAGACTTCAGATGGATCTTTCCGACCTCGACAATGAATCTACTGACACAGGTCTTGAAGGCAGATTACATTCTAGGATCAAAGAATGTAACCAAGGGCTCGCCAGATCTGGGGAAAAGGTAGCTCTTGGAATATGGACTCAAGTAGCAGGTGGATCTGACTGCCTTGAGGTCTTTGGCATTGGACCCATCAGACTGGTCAGATCCAGAGACCTTTTTCTTGATTTTCCTATCCTTTTCTCTTCTAATCTCTTTTCTTCAGGCCTTTTCTCTACTGACTTGTTTTGTTGTTTTTCTTTAGTCCTATCCTTTTTCCCTTCTCTTTTTTGGTATTGGGAGAAGACGATGAAGTTCTTTGGAAGACATAGTGGAAGACCCTGTCTGTGGAAGAAGCAAATTCTTATTTATTAACTTTTTTCTCCTGCCTTGAATGGCTCTGGAGCACAAATTTGACAATTTGCTTGAAGGTGAGAAGCACCCAAGCAGTAAACACAAAGGGAACAGGGGTCTGAGGAGGGATCTTGTGTCCACAGGCTGAAAACTTTTTAAAGCCTGAGGGTTTCCTCTGACATTAGAAGGCAATCTACACTTACTAATATCTATTACTCTGAAAATAAAGATATAACTATCTACAAATATATATATATATATATATATATATATATATATATATATATATATATATATATATATATATATATATATATATATATATATATATATATGTGTGTGTGTGTGTGTGTGTGTGTGTGTGTGTATAGTATATAACGATAAACACACTAAATAGAAAATGTTACTACACTATCTTACTATTACACACAAGTTTAACACTATTAGAAAATTCTAGAAAAGGCATTCAGAAATAGTCTTAAGGACTAAAACTCACTTCCTAACTACCTATCTTAACCCTATTCTACAGCATACACTATACTAAATACTAAAATACTAAAGGAGAGGCGTCAAGAGGATTAAAAAAAATGGAAAAAAAAAAAGTATTTCCCTTATTGTAATTACAGAACAAGGTCAACACCTGCACCTCACCATATGGAACATATAGCCCTCCAGAATACACACCAGCATTGCCTTCACATAAAAACACAAACCACACACCCACCTTCACGGAGGCTCTTAATAAAAATCTACCAAAACAGCACAGACCTCCAAGGCAGAAACGCACTTGACCACCACAACACAAAACTTATCACGAGACACATAATGCTCCTAAATAGTGTGCCACTCAACCAAAGCCCCTAAGGCAAAACAGCATGCCCAACACACTAGTCATAGGTGACTCAATAGTGAGGCACACTGATGTCCCACTCACTAGGTTGAAGGAGAAAGTAACAGCTGCCTGTCAGATGCCAGGATCTGCCACATAATGCATACGCTCAGGTCCCTCAACAACAGGTACAAATATGAGTAAAGCTAGCTATGAAAACAGAATTGCAGCAGATAGTAAAGACAACCACAAGTTCTTCTATAGTTATGTAAAGAATCTCCACAGCAATACTCAGATTTGCTCTGATCTATTGCACAATGGTACCTCCTATACCAAACCAACAGATATTGCCAATGTACTGGCCGACAGATTCAGTGCTAACTTTACCCCTCTCCTCCCCAAGGACCAATCACAATACCAGTAGATTGCCAGGCACCCAGTATTACTGCTGCACAGGTTAAAACAGCACTGTCCAAGGCCAAGAATACAGCTTCTATAGGACCTGACAATATCCCAGGCTGTGTTCTACATGAACTACAGAGTGAACTGGCACCTCACCTGTGTGCCCTGTTCAATCAAAGCCTCACCTCAGGCTTTGTCTCTACTGAATGGCGCACTGCTACAGTTATCACTCTCCACAAAGGAGGAGCAACTACAGACCCTGGGAACTATCGCCCCATTAGCTTGACGAGTCTGATATGCACAGCTATGGAATGCATCATCAAGGATATAATAAACAAGGATATAGGGAATCTCCAAATTCTGGATCCTACACAGTTTGGCTTTGTGAAGGGTAGATCATGCCTGCTCAACTTGGTCGACTTCTTTGAGTCAGTCACCAGAGCTGTGGATGAAGGCAAGGTGGTTTATACAGAAAACAGAAAATCCCTCAGCACTGAATAAAGTAACCAACGTAGAACTCCAACTCCCTTAAGCATTGAAATTAATTTTATAAATGGTTGTACTGTGATTTAATTGATTGATTTCACATTAATATTTTATATACATTTATATTTATGTTATTGTTTTTATTTATAAAGCATCTTGCATATAATGTATTTAAATGTTATATCTGTTCACCTACTTGATATGAATGTAGTTATTTTCTATTTTCTATTAGTTATTGCAACTATGGCATTTTTAGTGTTAATAGGGCTCTAATTACTAACATAACTGTTGATTGGTTAATTTGATATAGTGAACCTTTTTAAATGTGATGTTCTTTGCATTCACTGTTAGTCTGATGAAGCGGAAGGATTCTGTGAAAGCGCTTACTATTTTTGGATTAAAGTTGCCTGCTGTGTGTGACCAATGTGTCTTTTTGCTTTTTTGTAAGGTGGTTCATACAGCCTACCTTGATCTGGCCAAGGCCTTCGATACCATTCCTCACTCAAGAATCACAGAAAAACTCACTAAGCTAGGCATCAACCCCTATATCACTAGGTGGGTTGCAAACTGGCTCACAGATAGAACCCACAGTGTGAAAGTAGCTGACTCCAAGTCAGACTGCCAACCAGTCATGAGTGGAGTCCCATAGGGTTCGGTCCTGGGTCCTCTCCTGTTTGGTATCTACTTTTCTTAAGTCCGGGCCAACATGAAGGGACTCTGGCTGACAAAGTTTGCAGACGATTGCAAGTTGGGAGCTATTATTAACTCCCCAAGTGATGTTGACATCCTACAGAAAGGCCTCAATGAGACCAATGACTGGTGTCAGAACCATGGCCTTAAGCTCAATGCCAAAAAATGTGTCGTCATCCCCCTTGGGAAAAACCTGGTTCCCTTGAATTACCACACTGATGGTAGTCCATTGAACACAGAAGGCGTTATAATTGATCTGGGAACACAGGTTGACAGCAACCTCTCTTTTGATCACCATGTTAGCACTGTGTTCAGAAAGTCCTTCTATGTGCCACATCTCATTATTAAGGGTTTTGCATCCAGGAAGAAAGAGGTCATTGTCTCCCTCTACTCTTCCCGCATTAGGCCAATCATCAAGTACAATGCCCCATTTGGCATGTACCTCACTAGACACCTGCAACAACTGGAGAGGACGCAAAAGTACCTCACAAAGAGGATCCTAGGCCTTAAACACTTGTTCTATATGGACAGACTCAAAAAACTCCAACTATTCTCTGTCTCATATCGCCTACTTAGAGGCGATCTCTGCTTGACTTACAAAGCCATGTCTGACCCAGCTCTGTTAGAAATGCTACATCTAAAGAAATGCCAATCCCTCCGCACCACATTCTCTAGAGACCTCAACCTCATTACCACAATCAACAGAACAAGCTGAAGGGACAGGTTCATAACCCAGAGACTGCCCATGCTATGGAATAGACTTCCCATACTTGTCAGGCAGAGCACCTCACTGGCCCTCTTCAAGAGAAATCCTGATGAATGGATAGGAAATAGAAAATTCACCCTGGGGATCACTCCAGCAGCTCTGCTTGACAGAGGCACTAGGAACTAAGGTCAAGTGGCACGATGCCAGGGTAATCCTATGGGCTAGGCTTGTAAAGGCTCCAGCGCCATTAGCCTAGTACACACATATGAACCGATAAGGTGCCAAGGTTGGATCTGATTGGATCTGACAACTCAAATGTTGAATCGGATGAAAATAGGCAGTGGATCACACTGTCATCATGGCCTCCTCTGTCTCGAGGAAGGGTACAGTGGACTGTCTTTTTTCCAGTTCTAGTGCTTCTAATCTGGGACTGGTGCTGGCACAGGCAGTGTCAGAGCCATATATACATCCTGTGCCATTTCCATCAGCACCAGCAGTGAGTGAAATGATTGTTAATGCCCTTGACACATATGACTTGTTACTGACCCTGCAGGTCGGAGTTATTAAGCTTAACGTCAATGATGTTGATATGGTGCATTCTCTTTGAAAACAACCTCAGTAGTGAAGTAAATGATAATATTGACTTTGTTGGCACCAGTGATCTCAACACTGATTATCAAAATGGTGGAAGTGGTTCTAGGGAAACTGCTTTGAAACAGGTACCCTCCACTATGGCTTCACCCATGCATATAATCCAGTCTGGATCCTTATGGGGTTTATCATTATCCCAGCAGGATGTGGCACTCAAAAACAAGGTTTGTGGAAGAGACGTCTCCTGTGCATTTGTAAGACTTCACCCTGAGTGTTGTGTGGAAGAGGAAATGAAACAGGAGGCAAATAGACTCCCCACTACAGTCTCACAATGCAGACACAGATTCTAATGAATGTGAGGCCTCCCCCAGTCCCCTCTAGAAGACCCCAAATTTGGGGAGGACCTTGAAGTGATCCAACAGAGGAGATCTTTGCCAAATGAATGCACCTCCAAGAGATTCTTTGGTCAACCCCCACCTACAGCTTCAATGGTGCCCTCCTTTAGAAAAAATGGACAACTTGGTTGGACCCAATATTGTTTAATCACTTTTGCAGAAGGCTGACAAGCAATACTGGAGCAAAAGACACATTTTGTTGACTCCATCATATTGTCCGTAGCTACAAAAAGAGATGCCTGAATAAGCCCAATTGATCCACCCTCCAGATAGACTCTAGGGCTACAGATCACTTAGGAAGGTGAGTGTACACACTACTACTTGGTGTATATGATCAACTTTCCCTGGGACACAGCAGACAAAACCCTAGAGACCCTGAAAAAGTTTTCACTTTGTGATGTATGAAAATAGGTGAAATCACAGATGACAACAGTAAACACCATTACAATGCTATCCTTTAAGCTACTGTAAAATGTGGAAAGTAGAGCAGTGAGCACTAGCAGTGTCTGATATCTCCATGAGAAGTAAAGTCTGTTTCAGCGTCACTGGATTTACAAAACACATCAGGGACTCCTTTGGCAATGCCCTTTATGATATGCTCTCTCTAAACAGACCCAGGGTGAAGGAAAATTTGCAGCAGAGTGAAACAGATGGCAACATGCTTATGGCTGCTAGTTAAAACTGAATACTCTGCAAAGATACTGTAGTAAAAATCACAAAGGAATACAAAACATATGGCTCAAAAAATTTCAACAACACCATTTGAGCAACATTTTGATAAGAACTCACATCTCACATGTATGCTGGGATTTCTCTAATGGGCACTGTCTTAGAAGTAGAGGTAGAGCACAATAAAAGAAGTTATGTACTTACCATAATGTTCCATCTTTGTTATCCATTTTCAGTCTTCCTCAACCATTGGATTTGGTTCCAAACCCCAGATCCAACTCGGCCATTACTATAGCTCGTAGCCATGTGAAACTCTCAAGCACTTCCCTACCCATAATGCACCAACCCCTAACATACCTCAGATCTTGTTTACCAGATGACAAAAGTACTAAATATTAAAATAATGCTCCTAAACAAAGGAAACCAATATCTGGAGCTCCATACAAGACACTGTGGTGTCTTTACAGCATCTCATTCTTCCAGAAGTCTATGGTGACACAGGTTGGGGGTTGGTGGGTGGGAGATTGAGGAAGATTGAAAATCCATGGCATGATTGGGTAAAAATAAAAATGAGGTTGTCATAGATCTCACAGAGTGAACTCTTATAGGCTTTGGTAATGAAATGCCTGATTTATTATAGACAAAGTCTGTGCAGTCCGTAATCCACCTTGCTAATGTTACCTTTGTAACAGATATGCCTAATTTGTTATCGCCAAAGGATATAAATAACTTATCAGATTTCCTAATGTTTTTTTTTCTGTGTAAGTAGAAATGTTATTGTCTATGAATATCCATCAAATGGAAGTTATATTCACCTTTGATTTTGAATTTTGGAAAGAAAATGGGCAGGTTAATAGATTGATTGATACTGAAATCTGACATCACCTTAGGAAGGAAGGAAGGAAGAAAGTAAGTAAGGATTGATTCTTAATGACATTCTGTCCTTATGGAAGATCAAGTACGGAGGCTTAGAGGATAATGTTTGAAGTTCTGAAATTCTCCTAGCAGAGGTGATAGTCACTAAAAATATTGTCTACCAAGTCAGAAATTTAAGATCATATTTTCCTGCTGGTTCAACGGGTGAATGGATTATGGCCTGCAATAGAAGATTTAAATCCCATGGAGGAGTAGGATCTTTATAAGTTGGTCCAAGTAAAATAATACCTTTTAGTAAAGCCTTGCATATCTTAGTAGAGGCTAAAGAAAAATTGTTATCTCCTACATGAAAGTTAGAGATTGCTGCCAATTGAACTTTAAAGATAGAGGAGCTAGTTCCCTCATTAAAAATGTCTGCTAAAAACTCTATAGGACACTTTGTGTAGGGGATGAAACTGGATCACTGTGCTTTTAATGAACCCAACTAATAAACCTCTTCCACTTCCTCTTGTAGATTTTCCTAGTGGAAGTTTTATGGGAAGACAAAAGTATATGACAGATAGGGGACAAGATCATAGGTTACCTGGCTGTTAATGGAAGTGAAGAAACCACCCTGTTAGCTTGAGGTTTGAGATGTCCAGATTAATTTTGCCTGTTGGATGAGACAGTAGATCTGGAATTGGAATCAGAATCCAAGGTGGGTAAAGAACCTGTTGAGGCCAGTAAGGTTCAATGGGGATGACTTTGCTCTTCAACCTTGCAGCATTCTGTAGGAATTTGGGAATCAATGGGGTTGGTGGATAAGCATACAGAATACCGGAGGGCCAATCAACAGGTTCTTTCATCGCTCGCTGAGAGATCAAAATCTCTCTGTGATTCCCTTGTTGGAGGGATTAGGGCACAAATGTTGCTGCACTTGTTGTCCATGGGAGACGCAAAAACATCACAGCAAGGCTGGCCCCACTGACGGAAGATCATTTATGTCACTTTTTTGTTGAGAGACCACTCTTGAGGTAGTAGAATGGACCTGCTCAATTTGTCTGCTATCACGTTGGACTTCCCCAGAAAGTGTGTTGCTATCAGAAAATGGTTGGATGAGATCACCCATTGCCACACTCTGAGTGCTTCAACACAAGGGATAAAACCTGGTTCCTCCTTGTTTGTTGCTGTACCAAACTACTTACATATTGCCCATTTGGATTGCAAGTGTCCCTAGATGTAGAACACCCTGAAAAGCTTGCAACTCTAAAAGCACTGTTCTCATCTCCAAGACATTTATATGCAAATTGGCCTTTTCTGGGTACCAAGTGTCTTGGACTGTTTTCCCCAGGAAGTGCCCCCCACCAATCTGGGATGCGTTCATGGTCACTATGGCCTTAGGTTGAGGGAGAACGAATGGATGGCCTTGTGAAAGCTGATTTGGCCTTATCCACCACCAAAGGTATTTCTCGCATGCCTGTGTGATCCTTATTTGAACTGACATAAAGACTTGACCATAGGGATGCTAGCATCCACTGAAGAATTCTCATATGATACACTGCCAGGGGAACAAGAATTATGACTACTAACATTGACCCCAAGGCCTGAAGAATCAATCAGGCTGAAAATTTGGTGTTGTGAATAAGTTTTGTGACTTGGAATCTTAATGTCTGTACTCTGTTTACGGGAAGTGAAGCTGTTGCAGATACTGTATTGAAATTTGCCCTTATGAATTCCAGTGTTTGAGATGGTTGCAACTGTGATTTGTTGAAATTGATTGTAATCCCCAGAAGGGAGCAAGACTGGGGCACCAGGTCTCTCACTATTATGAGTAGATGCCTGGTCAGAGCAGTAATCAGCCAGTTGTCTAAATACAGAAACACCCGGAATCTCTGCAGTCTCAAGTGAACTGCCACCACTGCCATGCATTTGGTGAACACCATGTTAATTTTCATTTTTGTGTGATAGTATGCATCTTGAAGGCGTATAGAGCACATCTGATTGTCCTTGCCTAGGAATGGCAGGATGGACTGAACCATGACCATCCGAAACTTTGAGTGTCAAACTGCCTTGTTCAAGTTTCTGAGATCCAGAATGGTCTCCAGTCCCCCGTTTTCTTTGGCACTAAAAAGAATCTTGAGTGAGTTTCGCATTTTTTCTGGTCTGGTGGTTCCTCTTGGGTGACTCTTTTTTTCTAGCAGCTTTTGTATTTCCAGTGCTTCTGCTTTCCTCTGATTGGGTGGAACATTGAGAAACTTTTGTGAAAATGGAGGTGGAAGGAAAAAGGGAATTATATAGCCTCTGGAAATAATCCTCTGCACTCAAATGTCTTTTGTGATGTCTTGCCAGGCTCTCTTTTGCAGGGATAAATGACCCCCATTTGCCTCTAGATGGGGACAATCAGGCCTCCTTTCAGAAGTGCTGGTAGGGGCTGTCAGACAAAAGTGTCTCTAGACCCCTGGTTTTGTGGACCACCTCTGCCGTATGGGGTACAACCATGGTGTCTACTGGTACTCCACTGGTCAAGTGTTCCCTTCCTGTCAGAGGTTCCAGAATTCAGTCTGGTCTCTTGGGGATAGGTTCAACCGCATCAGGTTCTTTCATTGCTCGCTGAGAGATCAAATCAATAACCTCATCAGTGGGTGGAGTTACCCAGGAGGTAGATGGGTCAGAACCCAAATGCCTCCAGAAACACTGATTCCTCTGTGGAAGGATTTTGGGAGGACCAATCACCCCATTGCTTGAGGATCCCCAGAATGTCTCCAAATGAAACGTCTTTGGGTGGTGATCTGGGGGATCTTTCCCCTTCATCAAAATCCATGTCTTCTGTGATAGATTCCTGACAGGAATCTAAATACCTCTCTTCCTGGGTATTTCTTCAGTGGGATATTCCAGGGAAGTGTTGGAAGACAGGGTAATACCCTGCTGGGTAGTCTGAGGGGTTGGACTGGCTGTCCCTGTGGAGTTGAATGTCGAGGCTCTTGGTGCAAATTCACATGGGATGTTAAAGGAAGATCAGAGGAGGAAGAGACCATCCATGCTCCAGAAGCAGAGAACACTCTCTCCACAACCTTGAAGGCAGAGTGTCCTGGAGAGAAGGAAGCCGATGGAGTTGAGAAGCTATGCTTCCATCCCATCAGCTCCATCTGCCCTGAAGGCAATCCACCTGAGGCAGAGGCCGGAGCAGAGCTGTACAGGGCAGAGGCTTCAAGGGGTAGAGACGGCTCTGAAAACTTCAGAATTGACTCCAACACCTCAGATCTGACTGGAGTGCTTTGGCTCTGAGAGCCACTTGGCTCTGAACTCATCAGAGCTGACACACACAGAGAAACCTTCGGATCCAAGGACACCAGTACTGTCTGATCTGAACCAGACAGTTTTGGCAAACTCATATCCAAGGACTCCAAAAACAAGTGTCAAATTGGAGAAGGAGCCAATAAAGGAGAGGTAGACCTAGTGAAGTCTTCCTCACCTGAGGGGATCGGAGCCAGGAGAACCCCATCTATATCTGTTTCGACAGAAACGTCCTCATCATTCTATGCACGTTGGCTTCAGTGAGACTCTTAGAAAAACAAGATGAAGCAATGAATGGTGACTTGGACCACCGTCTCTTGAGGAAGGGGGAGAGGACTCTAGAAGTAAATGGATCTCTACTTGGAGAATATCGGACCCCAGGAATTACCTTCAGAGCTGAAGTACTCTGATCCGAGGATGGCTTTGAATCTGACTTGGACTTTTTAAGTAGAGGTTCCATAGAGGAATGAGTTGAAGAACCTGACTTTTTGGGGACTTTTTGTGAGCGTCCTCAGAAACTATTTTAGGGGGGTGAGCCCAAGATATGGCTTTTGAAAAAGAAGTCGGTAGTACTCCCTTAAAGATTAATTCACTTTTTCAGTGCGCTATAGCTTGCGGATTAAAACTTTGACATATGTCACAATGCACATTAAGATATTCTGGGCCTAAGCAGTAGATGCAGAGGTCATCGGCATCAGAATAAGGTAGCTTATGGCCACATTTTTTGTACTTTTTAAAACCATTCTCAGACATCAAGGTCTATACACACTGAGCTAAATGGAGGATGGGCATTGACTACATCTCTGATCTGAGATATATAACAATAAGTATCCTGTTTTTTTTTTTTTGCTTATTTTTACTAGTTATTGCTTCTAGCAATTTATATACAGCACTTTTTATTGCCTGCTGCATACTTTTTACTGTATTTTATTGCTATTAACTAATCTGCTTGGTTAAACTAAAATTGTCTGTCTTACAGGGCCTGATAAATAAGGTTTTGACTGTCACACTGTTTGTAAAGTTTTTTAGCTAGTTTCACTGTGTGAAAGGTATTAACAGGAAATGTTCACTACCTGTTAAGCACCTATTTGTTTGTTCTGATTTCCTGCCAAGGAGTGTATCATATAACTGATTTGTTTGCAGTTAAAAGCATTCTGTAGAGTCTCCTTGCTCCTTTAACTGTTTAAATCTTTCATTTTGTGGCTCACTGCTGTTCTTCTGCTGTGATAAACATTTCTGTAGTGTGTACTGTCTAAAAGAGTGTAGGCTAGTAGCTGTAGTATTGTCCCAGTTCAGATTTGCTGCCTCTGGGCCTGTTTGTTTTTGCAGTGTTTGTTCTGAGCACATGATCAGGTCATCTTGAATTAGCAGAAGCCTTTTTCTACTGTCATGGCAGGATTGTGTTGATTGGCTGCTGGCTGGTGGAGGTTGGATAGTCTAGGGGTTGGTGTAAGGACTCATTGGTTCTTTTGAGCTTTTTTTAAAAAAAGTTGTTTAAGGTTGTATCTTCTGGTATTTAAGCCCTAACTTTGACAGGATTTCTATTTATACACACTGAGCCGAGTGGAAGAGGGGCATTGACTACAACTGTAGGCTAGTAGCTGTAGTATTGTTTCTCACCCCCCCTCCCTGTTGGTGTCTTGCTGTTATACTTGGTGGCTTTGCAGTTCCTCGCCCCTACTGTAAATCTGATCTGGAACACTCTTCACAGTCTAGTGTCATTAGCTCATTCTACCTAATATAGAGAGAACATTTGATAAGGCCAACCCACTAAGTTTCCTAACCTTGAATTATCTTCTGCTTCTCCTCTCTCCCTTTCTTTTACAAAAAAAACTTTGCTAGAATCTCCCTGTGTTCTGCTTAAGTGTAACAAAAAATGTATGCTTGTTTCCTGCCTTTCCTGTAACTAGTCTAGTCCAGATACAGATTTGCTATATCCAGGACTGTTCGTAAGCTTCTGAATCTCCCACGCCTGTCTGTGTTGGAGGGAAGCCTGCTAGTTTATCAGTGGGAGTGGTAAACACTAGGTAATCTATATACCACATAAGGAGTGGTTTATGGCCCAGAAATTGTAGTTATTGGCCGTTTGGGCAGTTTTTCCATCTCTCTCAGCTTCCTGATTTAAAAGCTCGCATTTGCACTTGTTTCCCCCCCTTCCTGTAACTAGTCTAGTCCAGATACAGGTTTGTATCCAGGACTGTTTCTAAGCTCCTGAGCCCCCAAGCCTTTCTGTGTTGGAGGGAAGCCTTCTAGCTTATCAGTGGGAGTGGTAAGCACTGGGTAACCTATCTACCACATAAGGAGTGGTTCTGGACCAGAAATTGTATTTATTGGCCGTTTGGGCAGTTTGTCCATCTCTCTCAACTTTCTGATTTAAAAGCCCGCATTTGCACTTGTTTCCCACCTTTCCTGTAACTAGTCTAGTACAGATACAGATTTGCTGTATACAGGACTGTTTGTAAGCTCCTGAAGCCCCCAAGCCTTTCTGTGTTGGAGGGAAGCCTGCTAGCTTATCAGTGGGAGTGGTAAGCACTAGGTAACCTATCTACAACATAAGGAGTGGTTTCTGGCCCAGAAATTGTAGTTATTGGCCGTTTGGGCAGTTTTTCCATCTCTCTCAACTTTCTGATTTAAAAGCCCGCATTTGCACTTGTTTCTTTCTTGTAACTAGTCTAGTTCAGATATAGATTCTTTGTTTTAGCACTTGAATTTGCTTATTCGTGCCAGCACTTGTTCAGAACTTGTTGCAAGCACTAAATAAGTGACACATTACTACAGCACTAAACCTTCCTCATTACCTAGAGGAAAACAGTTTTTGCACTTACTTTCCTCACTTGCTTAGAGGAAAAACAGCTCTTGTACTCACTTTCCTCACTTGTCTAGAGGAAAATATTTTTTTATTCAGGCATGTCCAAGGGTCAGCTCCCAGTGTTGTCTCCTGTCTATCTGATGAATCTGGGCATCTTGGGGTGGCGCAGTGGTGCAGTGGTTAACGTTGTCACCTCACAGCAAGAGGTTCACCGGTTTGATTCTTGGCTGGGGTGCCTTCTGTGTGGAGTTTGCATGTTCTCCCTGTGTTCGCATGGATTTCCTCCGGGTACTCCGGTTTCCTCCCACATTCCAAAGACATGCATCTGGAGCATTTCTCCCCGGGCCTCTGCTGAAAACAGGCTCTGTGGAACCTAGTCAGACTTTCCCGGTCAACAAATGATAAAATACAAAAAAAATAAAAATAAATAAAAATATCAGTTGCTTGGGTGGGAACGAAGTTGATAAGTATTATAATTTGACTAAAGATGAACAACAAGCTATACGTTCACTAGTTGAGAATCAGGATTTAGTTATTAAAGGTGCAGACAAAGGGGGAGGGATTGCAGCAATGGGAAGAGTTTTATTTTAACAAAATACAAATGATGTTACAGGAAGAGCAATATCGGCCTATCACAAGAAGTGAAGTAAATAGTCTCTGAAGTTAAACAGTGTTTTATGTGAAATGCATGACACTGGATTAGTCTCAGATGATTTATTTAATTATTTGTATGTTGAAAGCCCTAAACTTCCAATAATTTATGGTATATCGAAGTTGCATAAAAGCATCAGTGACCCACCAATGAGGCCTATTGTGTCATCAAGGGGGTGGGTCACTGAGCCGATATCTAAGTATTTGGAACAGCAACTAAGATTAGTTTTGGAGAAAGAGCCCACCATATTGAAAGACACAGCTAGTTTTTTTAAACAATTTTATAACTGGTCAGCTGGTCGCCTTACAAATGAATCTTGTTTTGTAACGATGAATGTTGTTTCACTCTACCCCCATACCTCACGAATGTGGCATAAGTAGTGTCAAGACATTTCTGGAAAATTTCTCCAGATATAGTGCACAGAAGATAAATATGCTATGTGAAATGTTGAAATTAGTATTAACCAAAAATGCATTTTTGTTTGACTCTAAGATTTATTATAAACAAAAAGGTGTGGCATTGCTAACACCTATGCAAATATTGTGATGTATGTATGGGAAGAGAGCTATATAATATCCACATCCAATGGGTATAGAAAGCATATTACATTTTATAAGAGTTTTGTGGATGACCTTTTTTCAACATTTTTACTATATATAAATGACAGTACTTCATTCTTGGGATTTAAACATGAGTTTTCATTCAAACAGATTGCATTTTTAGATGTTTTGTTGATAAGGAATGGAAGTGGAGAGGTACATACTGAGATGTACAAGAAGGAAGTTAAACAGAATAATTACACAAAGCAAAAATCTCTCTCCAACTAATGAAACAGCCAGTGTACAAATTCTGTAGTATCCAGCAAAAGAAGAAACACCAGCTGTACCACAGCAACGTAATTTATTGAAATAGTAAACGCTTTCAGGGATCCAACCCCTTCATCAGACAACAGGTGAATATACTTTACACAATTTATAGTGGAATCAATTAAGGACAATTAACATTCCTTAAGAAAAGAGTAACATTATTCTGTTAAGCATGTTAACTGTAGTAAGAAAACATAAAATCATCACAATAGTATAAAAAATGCGTAAAACACTGCATATAGAGTTGTTAAAAATTATTAAAACAGTCAACATATAAAAGTGTCACACAAAAAGCCGGAGAGCAAACAAATCTATTAAGATCAGCCATTATATGTGCAGTAGAGCTACTTCATGTCTACCTACGTCTATACACACACACACACACACACACACACACACACACACACACACACACATATCTATCTATCTATATATATATATATATGGGTCTACTACTAATGCCCGAAACGACGATTTCCCGACAGAAAACTCACCGACGCCAGATGACCGACAGGTAAGTGTACCGACAGGGTGATTTGCCGACAGCGGAAGGATACAGAAATGAATGATGCGATCACATGGCCGAAGGTGCGGTGACGGAGTTAGCCAGTTAGGGGTAAGTGCTCGATTGTGGATGTCGGGTTAGGCTGTGGGAAAGGTGAGTGTGTGGTAAGTGTGTGCTAGTGAGGGACTGTAGAGTGAGTTAGGGTTAGGATGCAGGTAGGTGAAGTGTGCTACTTGGGCTATAATGGTGTTCGTGAGTTTTCTGTCGGGGAATCGTCGTGTCGGTAATTAGTAGTAGACCCATATATATATATATATATATATATATATATATATATATATATATATAAACATCAAATAACCTCTAAACCATACTCATGGGGGTATAGTCATATTGTGTGCAATACCTTAAAAAGAAATATAAATATATATAGAAAACACTTATCAAATGATCATAGAATAACAGCTGATGGCTTATTTAATGTTTTAGTGGCTGAGCTTTTAAAAAAGGTTTCAAGGACACCTTGTTATTCAGGCCGGGGAGTTTATCAGCACTGAACAACATTATCCATTTCTGTTCTGCAGCCTCGGTGTCATTCATCAAATCTCTTCCTCTTCTATTATCAAATAGAATTTCTAAAACTAGAAATTTAAATGAATGATTGGACCTTTCGTTTTTATTATGCATGGCAAGGGCACTACTCTCTTTACTGTTTCTAATGTCTCTGTAGTGTTCCAATATCCTATCCCTGAACCGCCTATTAGGTTTGCCAATGTAGAAAGAAAAACACATGACACAATATGCAAAATAAACAACATTAGATGTTTTACAATCAGCATAATGGGCACTGTTGAAACTAAAGCCCATGTGTAGATGTGTAAAACTCCTGCCTATGCGAACATGTATACAGGCTGTGCAACTTCTACATGCATAAGTGCCTATCCTGTCATATTTACACCAAGTACTAGATGCATCAGACATATAGCATAAATGGCTCTTCAATGTTCTATTATTACGAAACATAAAATTTGGTTTAGCTTCAATTACACCCTTTAGACCTTCAACACTAGAAAGGATACCCCAGTTCCTATTGATGACATCACATACAGTACTAATATTACTGACAAATGTCAAGGGCATCCTCAGTTTGTTATCAGTTACATTACTGGGTAGACTTATATAACTGGCTTCTGCATCATTGGTAGAATTTGGAACAACTCCATCTCTAAAATATGGTTTACAGCGGTCAACCCTGGTCTTCCATGGTTCATTAATAAATCTATCAATCATCCGACCATCATAGCCTCTCTCCAAAAAGTGAGACTTTAGTTTCTGAAGTGCTCCATATAACTCTACATCATCATTAAATATCCTCATGACTCTAAATGCTTGCCCTTTTATTACATTGCGATTGGTATAGTTTGGATGCATACTTGTGTTGTGCAGAAAGTTATTTTTCCTAACTGGCTTCCTATAGAGACTAGTCTTCTATATATTTTCTATATATATTTATATTTATTTTTAAGGTATTGCACACAATATGACTATACCCCCATGAGTATGGTTTAGAGGTTATTTGATGTTTATATATATATATATAGATATATATGTGTGTGTGTGTGTATAGACATAGGTAGACATGAAGTAGCTCTACTGCACATATAATGGTTGATCTTAATAGATTTGTATGCTCTCATGCTTTTTGTGTGACATTTTTATATGTTGATTGTTTTTAATAATTTTTAACAACTTTATATGCAGTGTTTTGCACATTTTTTATACTATTGTGACGGTTTTATGTTTTTTTACTACAGTTAACATGCTTAACAGAATAATGTTACTGTTTTCTTAAGAAATGTTAATTGTCCTTAATTGATTCCACTATAAATTGTGTAAGGTATATGTTAGAAAAATATGTATTAACATATGTGTGTAATGCTTATTTTAAATAAGGGAAGATTAACACGTTTTTATTCTATATGCAGCATTAGTTCTATTTGAAACTGAAAACATGCTTTTCTGAAATTGTGCTTTCTGACATTGCAAGATGCACTCTGACCTAGTTTGCTAGCACAGCAAAATACATGTTTATGCTTTGGAAATGTACTGGAAAGCAGGTGATTTTCTGCTAGGTCAGGAAATTAAATGGAGAATAATAATAATTTCTGTAGATCCATTCATTATGGACAATAAGCTTTGTTCGTGTTGATGAAAAAGTGCACAAGCTGCAAGATAGTTAGATATAAAGAACAATAAACTGCTTCAGAAATCTGTACTTGCATTGTGCTTGAATTAGCCATAGTACCTAGACTTGTAACAGCACATAGCAAGAAAGTTATAATTGACCGGTGGTCGTCAAGGCCATCCTGTTTACTGAAAAATCTTTTTAAACTTTGAAGAGTCAGCTGGAAATGTGAGAAACATCTGTAAAGTAACAGAATTGTAAACTGGTGGTCTGCTACGTCAGCCGTAGTGGTCAATGCCTTGAAAGAAAGGTATAATAACTGTGACATTTCCTGATTTAGTCAGACAAACTCTGTAACTGCATTTTTTGTCTCCTTGCGCAAGAATAAAGATACCTGAACTGAACCTTATGCTTTTGGTCTTTTGAAGTATTTTTTCTTTGACAGTATATTCACTTGTTGTCTGATGAAGGGGTTGGATCCCTGAAAGCGTTTACTATTTCAATAAATTACGTTGCTGTGGTACAGCTGGTGTTTCTTCTTTTGCTGGATACTACAGAATTTGTACACCGGCTGTTTCATTAGTTGGAGAGAGATTTTTGCTTTGTGTGTCTATTTTTATTTCATCTCCAACTTCACATGGCAGATGGAATCATGGAAACTTTACAATTGGAATTGCCTTTGAATTGCCACAAGAGTGGCAGCAAGGAGCTTAACAAATGTTTCTTTGAACGCTTTAATGATCTATTGACTGTTACAGATAATCCATTGCTGCATGTGGGTCTGCAGACATCTGATACTGCTGTAAGTAATGATTTGGAACTTTATCCTGGCTTTCTTACTAAATTTAAAGACCTTGAAAATAAACTATACAAGTTTAAGCGCCTCCAATGGCAACGGTTTCATTTTGAGGCTTCACTTAAACATAATCTTGTACCAAGAGGTCTTAGAGTTTTAACAATGCCTACGTACAGACAGATATACCCAGAACTGCTCAGGCAGTGGCAAATAATTAATTTGGAGTGTAGTGCAAGATACCTACATCTCCTTATTGATTTTTTCTGGCCGCAGGAAGAACTAGCCGGAGATATTAATTTTTTACATAAGCAGATATATGAACAATATCCCCCAGAGTTGCTTGGTGTCAAGATGGAGACACTGCACGAAAACATACAGGGTTATGAAAAAAGTTTACTTGGCACAAAAACACGTAAACTGAATAGAGACTATAATGATTTTCAAGCAGGGAATGTGTTTTCTTGGGCGAGAGAATGGCCCATCATGAATAATGTACAGCATACAGCTACAGCTGAATCCATTACAGCTATTGGCTTAGAGGGGTGTGATCAAACGGAGCCGTTGAGTCAAACGCCTTCCACTTCCAGGTTGGCGTGTGTGCCAGTGAATGCTATAACAACTGAACTGACAGCTGATGTTGAGGGCACGAAGAGAACATCTTTTGAGCAGAATTCGATCAGTAAACCATCTTCAGTATTAACAAATACATGGGAAGGCTTGGTAGTGAAACCTAAAGACCCAAGGAATCAGCGTCTATTCCCTAATGGCCAGAGGAGTGCTGATGAGGCTCAATCTTCAAATAATATGAGCCGTTTTTTACTAGAGAATCCTCTTCCCATCAGAGGAAGCTCAAAGAACCAGAATCCATGGAGACCACTGAGTGCAGAAGAACAGAGCCGAAAGGTTCAAACAGGTTTGATTTTCAATATTTCTTCACATGTTTTAACTGAGGCTCAGATGACATTACTGAATAAAGGCCTGAACTTTATACCGGCCAGGAAAGCTGTCCTTACAGATGTCTTGAAAGACTTGAGACTCTGGCAGAAACTTGACTTTACGTGCTATGTTTCCCTCATCTGTTCAGTCTGATAGATGTATTTTTAAGTAGCTGAGTGTGTATATTCTCCCTAATAATGCTACTATTGATACTTTCACTGAAGTCTGTGATAGATAAGAGAAGTTTTGGTCTCTGACATTTATTCTAACAAGTTTTTTAATCGATCTAGTGTTGAATACACTGCCTTAAATGATTTAAAAGCCCTAGCTTCAATAGAGATTCAACCTGCTGACAAGGGAGGGGGCAATGTGGTTCTTGATAAAGATTTATATTTTAAACAAATGTATGTTTTATTGAACGACACAAGAACGTACCAATGTGTAACACTAACTGTGGTGAAGAGTTTTATAGACAAGATATCTTTCCTGGTCTTTGATCTATTGATTACAGGCATGATAAATGAGCCACTGTTTGAGTACTTTTCAGTTAACCACCCTGTTATTCCTATGGTATTTGGTCTACCTAAGGTACATAAATGTCTTTGTACCCCACCAATGTGCCCGATAGTATCTAGCAGAGGATGGGCTACTGAACCCCTGTCTATATATGTTGAAAATAATTTATACCCTATACTGGTTGGCTGTGACAGTGTTCTTAAAGATTCCAAAACTTTTTTTAGAAATACTCAGTTTGAAATGGGCTTCTGTACATACTGATTGTTTTTTGTAACGTTAGGTATAGAATCACTGTTCACAGTCATTTTGAACCAATGGGAGATTGATGATGTGAGAGAAGTACTGAATGATGCAGGAATTACTTCTAGTAAATGTGATTTGATTTGTACGTTATATTGTTCTGACAAATAATATCTTTATTTTTGGTAGGGATTACTACATCCAGAAGGTTGGCGTGGCTATGGGCACAGCTTGTGCCAATAGCTACGCCAACCTCTCATTAGTGCATTGGGAACGTTCCCTTGTTCTGTCTAATGAATTATATAGTGAACACATAGTTAAGTATATTAGGTTTGTGGACGATATTTTTTTATTGTGGCAGGGCACCGAAGTTGAGTTGAACAAATATGTTTGTTATTTAAATAGGACCACAGACTTCAATTGATTTACGTTTAAATATTCTACACATGAAATTGATTTTTTGGATGTGAGGGTGAGTAAAGATCACCTGAATATTATTAAGACTAGTCTCTATAGGAAGCCAGTTAGGAAAAATAACTTCCTGCATAACACAAGTATGCATCCAAACTGTACCAAACACAATGTAATAAAAGGGCAAGTATTTAGAGTAATGAGGCTATTTAATGATAATGTAGAGTTATATGGAGCACTTCAGCAACTAAAGTCTGACTTTTTGGAGAGAGGCTATGATGGTCAGATGATTGACAGATATATTAATGAAGCATGGAAGAGCAGGGGTGACCGCTGTAAACCATATTTTAGAGATAGAGTTGTTCTGAATTCTACCAATGATGCAGACGCCAGTTATATAAGTCTACCCAGTAATGTAGCTAATAACAAACTGAGGATGCCCTTGACATTTGCCAGTAATATGCGGTAGCGTTGTCGCCTCACAGTAAGACACTGTATGGCTCGATTCTCAGCTAGAGCGTCTTCTGCGTGGAGATATAAATTGTGTAAGGTATATTCACTCACTGTCTGATGAAGGGATTGGATCCCTGAAAGCGCTTACTATTTCAATAAATTACGTTGCTGTGGAGCAGTTGGTCTTTCTTCTTTTGCTGGATAAACGTAATAATTATTTACACCGTAACAGTATGCACTTCCCCTTTATGTTTGAAAATATTATTATGAATCAGATGCAAAAAGTATTGAGGCTAAACACACAGGAGGACAGGTCAGATCATCAAATAGAGAATATGGGTTCAGATTTTATTGATGGGGATACTTGAAGAGAGAACACATGATGAGGTTACACAACAGTACTTAAGGGATAGTATACACCCCTATTTTAGTAATGGACATCAAGTGAATGAAAAAACACAATTTAAAGCAAATAAGACTAGATGCATGCTTACGTATAATAGGAATACTTCAGTGGTTAAGGATATAATTACAAAACACTGGGCAATTTTGCAGGATATTCAAGGGTTACAGGAAGTGGTCATTGATGTCCCTGCATTTGGTTATAAACGGAAGTGTACATTGAAACAGACATTATGTTATAAGGAACAATCTAAGAGTTTTTTTACAGGTTTGAGACATAAGCATGGTACATATAAGTGTAATAACTGTGTCTATTGTAAACATTTATGTACTGGTAAATCAGTAAGACATCCAGTCACTAGGCATGAGTTTTTACTTCAAGACTATGGTAATTGCAATACAAGTAACTTATTCTATTTGGCTAAGTGTGAGTTATGTGACAGTTACTATATAGGTATGACCAACAGAAAATTTAAAGAATGTATAGCAGGGCATCTTAGTGACATTTGACATAAGCTATAAACTAATGCACTAAGTAAGCATATTTTGGATAGAGGTGATCAGCACATTTTTAAATATATTATTTGAAATGTGGTTTCTAAACCTCTAAGGGGAGGTGATGTGAAGTTATTAACAGAAAGTGGGTAGATGAAATGGATTTTGTGTATGAGGTCTCGTATACCATCCGGTTTAAATGACAGTTTCACTTTAAAACCCTATTTGAGAGAGTTACATCAGAAAGTTTGAAAATATGCCATGTGATTTTTACTAACTACTTAAACATTGACTACAGTTGCTGAAATGTGTTCGCCTGATGAAGCCTTGATGGTGAAAGTTTGACTTTCATGTGAAGTTTTAACTTGCGAGTTTTAAATAAAAGACTGAGTGTTCCAGTGCTTTTTTCTTTTTGGATTTGTTTCCGTACTAAGTGCTGCTTTGCAACCAACTTGCTGTTTTTTTGGACATTTGGATTATTTGCAGCAGCTGGTAGAAACTCAACTCAGTTTTGCACCTGGTTCCTGACTATTTTCAACTATGGAATGATGGCAGCGCTTTTGAAAACGATTGGTGAAATAGTTAATGTTGATGTTAATCCATTACTGACTGTTACGGATATCAACAGTTTGAGAACAGCGTCTACAGCAGATGATAATGGCCATTTGGAACTACTTCAGACTTTTAAGGTGAAATTACCTGAGTTTGAACATATGGTAATGGCCTATAAATGGCTACAGTGGCAGAGACTATTATTTGAGGCTTATTTACAGCATAAAATTGTGCCGAGAGGCCTCCAAATATTAAAAATGCCTTCCTACAGGGACAAATATCCAGACTTGTTACAGAGATGGCAGCTCATTAATTTGAGCTGCTCCTTTCGCTACATGGAATTAATGAATGTATACTTTCAGCCATTAGAATCAGATCTGCCATCTAATGTTGAATCTTTTTATAATGGACTAGTTTCGAATGTGGAAACTGATGGCAGTGTTACATCCATCAATGAGACCCTTGGCAGATTGAATGCTTTTGAGACACGTTTAATTGAAGGGAAAAAGAGAAAGCTTAAGAGAGATTTGGCCGATTTTGAAAATGGACATGTTTTTATGTGGCCAAGAGATGGTATGGAGACCAATAAGCGAGTCGGTCAGCAAACAGAAGTCACGCCTAATTTGGAAGTAGTAGTGCTAGGAACATCAACATCACCATTAGTTGATGCAGAGCGTCGAACCGTTGGGGTGCAAGGCAGTATGTTGCATACAAACAGCAGACGGCTTTCGGTTACATCAATGCCAACAATGAATAAAAAAGGCTGTTTAAGAGGGGAACAAGCGGGAAGGGTCGATTTAGCACAAATGGATGCTCTGGACCCTGTGGATTTTCTGTTCCTGATCAATCAACCTCTTCCAATGCCGAAACCATGGACTCAACAGCAAAGCTTAACAGAGGACCGCAATAGTGAGAGTTTGGTCAAACGTACATATACCAGGAGCTAGAACAACAAATAGAATGGACTCATTTGGTATTTAACCTGTCCAACTATGTACTTAGTGACTCTGAACTGTCTGTGTTGAACAAAGGCTTGACCTTCGTTCCCACCCAAGCGTCTGATATTACTAAGACTTTAATTGAAATTAAACATTTTGTACGCAATTTGACTTTAAAAACGTATTATGGTACTACTAATAATTATTATGCTTCTAATTTAAAAAGAAGTAGTGTTTTTGTTTTGCAAGTTAATGGTGCTTTACAGATATTTGAAAAGGCCGTAGAATGAGATATATATGCATTATATTTATTTTTATTTATTTATTTTACATTTGTTGACCAGGCTAGTCCAACTGGATATATGTCCATTTTCAGTAGAGGCTTGGGGAGAAAAGCTCCACTAACAGTTACTAGAAATATAGATACAGTACATTTTTAAGGCTAGGCAATACAAGTTATTTAGATAATAACTAAACATCAATTAATCAGCAAACATTTTACAAGACAAATGGTGAAAAAATATATACAAGAAGTATAGACAAATACATACTATACTATAGATATATGACAATAATAAAGTTGATAAGTATTATAATTTGACTAAAGATGAACAACAAGCTATACATTCACTAGTTGAGAATCAGAATTTAGTTAATAAAGGTGCAGACAAAGGGGGAGGGACTGCAGTTATGGGAAGAGAGTTTTATTTTAACAAAATGCAAATGATGTTGCAGGAACAGCAATATCTGTCTATCACAAGAAGTGAAGTAAATAGTCTCTGTTTGAAGTTAAACAGTGTTTTATGTGAAATGCATGACACTGGATTAATCACAGATGATTTATTTAATTATTTGTATGTTGAAAGCCCTAAACTTCCAATAATTTATGGTATATCGAAGTTGCATAAAAGCTTCAATGACCCACCAGTGAGGCCTATTGTGTCATCAAGGGGGTGGGTCACTGAGCTGATATGGTTAGTTTTGGAGAAAGAGCCCACCATATTGAAAGACAAAGCTAGTTTTTTGAAAAATTTTATAACTGGTCAGCTGGTCGCCTTACAAATGAATCTTGTTTTGTAATGATGAATGTTGTTTCACTCTACCTCCATACCTCACGAATATGGCATAAGCAGTGTCAAGACATTTCTGGAAAATTTCTCCGGATATAGTGCACAGAAGATAAATATGCTATGTGAAATGTTGAAATTAGTATTAACCAGAAATGCATTTTTGTTTGACTCTAAGATTTATTATAAACAAAAAGGTGTGGCGATGGGCAAAAGCATTGCTAACACCTATGCAAATATCGTGATGTATGTATGGGAAGAGAGGCATATAATATCCACATCCAATTGGTATAGAAGGCATATTACATTTTATAAGGGTTTTGTGGATGACCTTTTTTAATATGGGAGGGTAATGAAGAAACCTTTCAACAGTTTTTAGTATACATAAATGATAGTTCTTCCCTCTTGGTATTTAAACATGAGTTTTCGTTCAAACAGACTGCATTTTTAGATGTTTTGTTGATAAGGAATGGAAGTGGAGAGGTACATACTGAGATGTACAAGAAGGAAGTTAAATGGAATAATTATTTACACCGTAACAGTATGTACCCCCCTTTACGTTTGAAAATATTATTATGAATCAGATGCAAAGAGTAGTGAGGCTAAACACACAGGAGGACAGGTCAGGTCATCTATTAGAGAATATGGGTTCAGATTTTATTGATGGGGATACTCGAAGAGAGCTGTGTATAAAACACATGATGAGGTTACACAACAGTACTTAAGGGATACTATACACCCCTATTTTAGTAATGGACATCAAGTGAATGAAAGAACACAATTTAAAACAAATAAGACTAGACGCATGCTTACGTATACTAGGAATACTTCAGTGGTTAAGGATATAATTACAAAACACTGGGCAATTTTGCAAGATATTCAAGGGTTATAGGAAGTGGTCACCGATGTTCCTACATTTAGTTATAAACGGAACTGTCCATTGAGGCAGACATTATGTTATAATGAACAATCTAAGAGTTTTTTTTACAGGTTTGAGACATAAGCATGGTACATATAAGTGTAATAACTATGTCTATTGTAAACATTTATACACTGGTAAATCAATAAGACATCCAATCACTAGGCATGAGTTTGTACTTCAAGCCTATGGTAATTGCAATACAAGTAACTTAGTTTATTTGGCTGTGAGTTATGTGACAGTTAGTATATAAGTAAGACCAACAGAAAATGTAAAGAACGTATAGCAGGGCATCTTAGTGACATTAGATGTAAGCTATTAACTGATGCACTAAGTAAGAATATTTTGGATAGAGGTGATCAGCACATTTTTAAATTTATGATTTTAAAGGTGGTTTATAAACCTCTAAGGGGAGGTGATGTGAAGTTTTTAACAAAAAGTGAGGAGACGAAATGGATTTTACATATTAGGTCTCATATACTACCCAGTTTAAATTACAGTTTCACTTTAAAACCCTAATTGAGAGAGTTACATCAGAAAGTTTGAAAATATGTCATGATTTTTACTAACTACTTTAACATTGGCTACAGTTGCAGAAATGTGATCACCTGATGAAGCCTTGATGATGAAAGTTTTGACTTTCATGTGAAATTTTAACTTGTGAGTTTTAAATAAAAGACTTTGAGTGTTCCAGTGTTTTTTTTTTTTCCTTTTTCATGTACACAGACAACCCTCTCCTCCTATCATCCAACACTACAACCTGTGAGAGATGCACTTATCTAGCCAAACTGGAGGTAAGGCTCTCTCCAACCAATACTGAACTTAACAGTCAAGAGGAGAAGATAAACACTTGCACCACTCCACACTCACACATAGCCCCACTAAACCTACACCACCAAAATCCACACATAGAAACACAAAAACATTCACGGAGGCTCTCAATAATAATCTGCTCAAGCAACAGAGACCTCTAAAGCAGAAATGCAAGCAACCTCCACCCCCAACACGACCCAAATGACAAACAGCACACCTTTAATAACACAAAAAACAGGGTAAGCGCTTTCACGGATGTCCTCCGCTTCATCAGACCATTAAATAACAAAAAATATAACAATGAGGCTATTTAAACACTGAATAGCCAATAAGGAATGTAGGTTAACAAGCAGAATTAACCCATTCATACCATGTTGGAAAACAGTCCTAAATATAAAATGTGTACAAAAACTTGTAAAATATATAAATGGAAACTCACAGTTCCAATGTTATTGTAAAAATACATAGCATCTAAAACTTATTACGTGTGATATATATATATATATATATATATATATATATATATATATATATATGTATAGGAACACTACTAAATCAAGAACTTTTGAAATCCCGAATTTTAAAAGCTTGAGATCATGTAGCCGAAACCCCACATTACCGAAAGACCAGAAGCGTGAAATTCTAAATCCCGATGTTAAGGGATTTTGAGTTAGCGCTTCTGGTGTTGTGGTTCAGGTAAGTATGTGTGTGTGAGTGTATTTGTGAGGAACTTTAGTATGTGTAAGTGTGTGTTGTGTGTGTGTGTGTGTGTGTGTGTGTGTGTGTGTGTGTGTATGTGTGTGTGTGTGAGGGGCTGTAATGTGTGGGTGTGAGTTTGCCTTGTGTGTATGTTTGTGCGATCTTGGAGTTAGAATATTAAAGTGGAGGTGTGTGGGGGGCAAAGCCCCCCTGGTTATCTTTAGTGTAGGGTGGTTTGTTTGGTTATGGGGGGAGGCTGTGTATATGTTTGTGTGTGTGCTGTATGTATGTAGTACTTTCGAGATTTTGAATTTTGCAGTTTTAATATTTCGATAATGTGGGGTTTAGGGCTTATAGTCTTGGTATTTTGGGCTTCCGGATTGTGTAATTTCGGGATTCAGTAGTGAATATATATATATATATATATATATATATATATATATATATATATATATATATATATATGTATAAAAACATATGTAAAAAATTATCCATGTGTCACATGTATACAAAAGAATAAAAACTTAACATATCACATTAGCCACTGCAGTACTTACTCATAAATAATTAATAGAAGAGATCAATGTTTAAGAGCTCTACCTTTGAGAAATGGTTTTAACGACACCTTGTTATTCAGGCCTGGGGGCTTATCAGCCTGAAAGCGCATAATCCATTTTTGTTCAACAGCTTCGGTTTTATTACTGAGATCACCACCTCTGATACTACTATGCAGAATTTCCAAAACAAAAAACTTGAACTTGTGTGTGAAACCTTCACTGGCATCATGCATGGCCAGAGCACTAGATTCTTTAGCATTTCTGATGCCCCTGAGATGCTCCAAAAGTCTATCTTTAAATGCTCTGTTGGTCTTACCAATGTAAAATGAAAAACATACAATGCAGAAGCAAAAATACACAACGTTCTTAGTGTGGCAATCAGCATATAAGGTTGTGTCCATCTCAAAGCCTAACTGTGGATGTGCAAATAAACCCCAACATGTATGCATGCACAAGCCGTGCATCTCCTGCAGGCAAATGTCCCCATTCTCTCAGAGTAAACACGATCTTGATGGCCTAAAGGTTTGTAACACAGCTGGTTCTTGAGGGATCTATTGTTTCTAAAAGTGAAATGAGGTTGATGGCCTATCACTCCTTTCAGTTCTTGGACTGTCGAAAGAATATCCCAGTTGTTCCTAATCCCATCGCAGACCATTTGTATATTACCAGCAAAGGTTAACGGCATACTAATCCCCACCCCACTGTCCGTGGTAGAACCAGTTGGAATATTTACATCACTTACAACACTGATCTGGGTATTGGATGAAATGTTCGTGAAATAGGGTCTACATCTTCCCTTCCTCTCACTCCAAGCTTCACTAATCTGGGTGTCAATAACTGCATGTTTATAACCCCTTTCAATAAATTCTTCCTTCAGTTTAGCTAAAGCCAATGTTAGCTGTGCATCATCGCTATGGAGACGCATCATCTGAAAGCTCTGCCCTCTCAAAACATTGAGCTTGTTATAATTGGGGTGCATACTACTACTGTGTAGTATGTTATTCCTCCTAACACTCTTCCTATACAGAGTAGTGGAAATGGAGTGTAAAGCATCTTTACTTACTTTCACATACAAAAACTCTATCTCATCTGATGAGTATGTGTAAGTGAATTTCAGAAAATCATTCAAGCCATACAAATAATGCAAAGACTGTAGTAAATTCTCTTCTGTATCTTGCTACAACATAAAAATATCATCCACAAAACGTTTAAACCATTTTATCAAAGCACAATATCTGTTGTTGGAAATGACAAATTTGGTCTCCCAGTTAACAAGTGATAGATTGGCATAGATTTTGGCCAAGCAGTGCCCATTGCCACGCCAACCTTCTGGATGTAAAAAGTGTCATTAAAGATAAATGCATTGTTCTCAAGAATAACCTCTAGAAGGGTACAAATAAGTTCAACTTTATCAGTGGAGAAACCATTAGCACAGAGCACTTCCCTAACATTTTCTATGCCCCAACAGCGAATAAAGAGGCTACGTCTAATGTGACGAAAAAACATGGGCCTGTTATAACACCAAAATAACTACTTAGCTCATTGAGAAACCCCTTAGTGTCTTCAAGAACAGTATGACAATTACCTAAAACTGTATGAAGACTCTTCTCTACAAAAATCGAAAGTGGTTCTGTTACCCAGCCTCTGCTAGATACAATGGGTCGCACAGGCAGATAATTCAAATCCTTATGTACCTTAGGGAGGCCATACACAACAGGGACAACTGGTTGATCCACTTTAAAATATTCAAACAGTGGCTCAGATATTAATCCAGTTATTAATAGATCAAATACATAGAATTGTACTCAGTCCATAATCCCTTTCAATGCAATGCTAGATATAGGAGTGTAGGTATCAACATCACTTAAGTTCAACATATTTCTTATATAGACATATTTATCAAGTATGACAATCCCACCCCCTTATCAGCTGGTCGTATCTCAATGCTGTTCATATGTTTAAGCTCTAGCAGGGCTTGCCTCTCAGTGCCTGACATATTAACAAAACCAATACTTTGCTTCTCAGCAATCTTATCCCTTAGTTGTTTGTCACAAACATCTAGAAATAATTCAGTAGTCGGATTTGTAGTAGGAACAAAAGTGCTAGGCTTCTTAAATATACACTCATTCATCATATTATTACAAAAAATAGTTTTCAGTGTTAAAGTCCTACCAAATAGCTGTAGATCAGGTAACACATCCACCAAATTGGCTTGCTGAGCCGGAGCAAATGTCAGGCCTCTATTAAGAACTGAAAGTTGTGCTTCCGTTAGTGTAACAGAAGAAATGTTGTATACTAAACCTGCTTTGACCTGTTCCCTGTCTTTATCACCTCTTCCTCGCTCGCTGTGTGGTCGTCTCATTCGGGGATTCATAAAGCGATTCCTGGATCTCCCTCTGATTGGGAGCGGATCCTTCAAAAAAAAGTGGGTTGTACTGCATCATATAGAACCAAGCTCCATTCAGCCCGAATAGGACTCTTTCTTGGCGCCATGTTTGATTTCTGCCTCACGGCAGTGTTGTTGCTTGCCACAGCAGAGAAACTGCTGCTGGCAGTGTTGCCATTCAGATTGTTAGCTTGTGTCTCGGGCAGGTTCTTTTCTAATGTTTTCGACACTGTTGCAGCTCCCGGTATAGCTTGTGAAGTCATAAGAGCCTGCGGTAATTGCTGAGAGTGTACGCTGTATGTCTCACCCGTTCCAACATTCTGATAGCTTCGCCCATTTCCTGTTGAGCGCTGTGCTTGAAAATTATGGCTAGTTCCATCCCTAGACCATGAAAAAACATTTCCATCCTGGAAATCTTGTTTGTCCTTCTGAATCTTCCTAATTTTAGTGGCTGAAAGCCTCTTATCATAGCCTGAGATGTTATCAAACAGGATATCCATCCTATCTCCTATGACATCCTCCGGATACTTCTCAAGCATTGCATTTTGCATATCTTGGATCTCTCTACATAATTCCACCTCTTCAGGTTGGAAAAATTCTATAAGTAACTGCATGTACTTGGCACTACACTCAAGACTGAGTAACTGTCAGCGCCTCAGAAGTTCAGGGTATGCCTGACCATAACTAGGCATTGTTAACACTCTCAGACTCCTCTGCACTATGTTCAAACTCAAGGAGGCTTCCAAATGAAAGCGCTGCCACTGCAGTCGTTTATATTTATATAACTTGTTTTCCAGGTTACGATAATCCTTATTGAAAGCCTCAAACAAGTTTGAGTCATTAGAGGTGTTGTCATGTTGTAGGTAGATTGTTCCACTAAGCACTGGATTGCTTGTAGCATTCAGAAGTGAACAAAAATGACTATTTCTCATCCCTTCAGGTGTCAGAACCAAGGATTGCCCCTCAGTATCCCATATATCCACATTAGTTTCCACCATGTTCGGTAGAGGTAGCAAAACAGTCAAAATGAAAAAAGTGTGCACCAAACCTGTAGACCGACAAAGGAACCAACAACAGCAAAACCAAGTGAAGAAGTAAAAAAGGCAAGTTGGTTCCAACACAGCACACCTTTAATTTATTTATTTTTTATTTTTATTTTATTTTACATTTGTTGACCGGGCTAGTCCAGCTGGATATATGTCCATTTTCAGTGGAGGCCCGGGGAGAAAAACTCCACAAATTACAACAACATAAAAGGTCAAGACAAAGACAATAACAGTATAATTTGGTACATAAGTTTTAACAATTATAGTACAGCCTAAGATTATATATTTTATATTTCAGTAGGAAAAAGGAAAAATTTATCTAAGAATAGATGAATAAGACTAATACATTTGTATTAGAAATGGTGTAGTACAAATCTTTATAACATATTACAAAATTAGATACACCTAGTAATTTATGATAAGAGATACTAAGGTCTCACAAAAACCTAAGAAAGAAAAACACTAGAGATCAATAGATAGAGTATAGAAGAACAACAAACAAGGATGGATTTCTAGTGTTATTTAACACATAGGTTGTGATACTATATGAAGGTGTTTGATCATTCCACAGTATATACTTATTTACATGAGAAAAAATCCTAAGGAAGGTTAAGCTCACTAAAAATTAGTGAGACAACACAAGATCATGATCATGGGAGGCTAGGAATTGTGGGAGTCTAGTTAATAGTTAGGTACTTAGTCTGGGTTAACACAGGGGATAGCCAGTGTGATTTGAGGTAGGGTTTAAGCTTGCTTTTAAATAAGCTGACAGAGGATATTGAGGTTAGCTGGCTTGGGAGGATGTTCCAGGCTTTACCTACTGTATTGGAGAACAAGGTGTCACCAGCTAAGTTGTTGGATTTTGATATTTGTACAAGTAGGTTATTAGCTGAGCGTAAGGTCTTGAGGTTATTAGAGGGGATGACTAGGGATGTAAGTATGGGTGTATTTTGAGGTAAATACGGGATCTTATGGGCTACTATTAATTGATTGAAAAGTATTAAATTTGGCAGCTCTAACCATCCTAACTGATTCAGATTGATACAGTGATGAGTTCTATAGGAGGACCCAGCTGCAAATCTGGCAATATTGTTGTAGGAGGATGTAAGTTTACTCAGATTACTTCTACAAATTTTGGTATAGATAGGGGAGGCATACAGCAAGGTAGAGATGAGGTGGGTACGAGCAATAGTAACCCTGGCTGGAGGTGTAAGAAAGGGTTTTATTCTATAGAGGGAACCTAGTTTCTTGTTTACTATTTTTATGGTGTTATTAATGTGAGGTTCAAAGGACAAGTTGTTATCTATTAGTACCCCGAGTAGTTTGGTGGTTGGTTCAGGAGATATTATAGTTCCATCATTTGAAGTAATAGTAAAGTTAAGTGGGGAGGTTCTGCGGGTGGGGGTAAATAGTAGCATTTTTGTTTTTTTGGGGTTAAGGATAAGACGTCTTTGTAGGAGCCAGTTTTCAACTGTACTAAAGGTCATTTGGGTTAGTGACTGAAGTTCTGATTGAGAAGCAGCAGCGCATATGAGTGTGGAGTAGTCAGCGTATTGGATACAGTCAGCTTTAGGAATTACAGAATGAAGGTCATTTGTAAAGATGGAGAAGAGTAATGGGCCTAATATAAATCCTTGCGGGACCTCTAGAGTGACTGGAATGTGGGAAGATAAAGTATTTTCCCATAGTACAGCCTGTTGCCTGTTATGTCGGTATGATTGGAACCACTGTATAGTATGGTTGTCCAATGACAGGTTTTTGAGTGTGTCTATAAGGAGGTGGTGATTCACCATGTCAAATGCTTTGGACAGGTCAATAAAAACAGCTGAGGATAGAGTATCAATATTATGATTATTGTTAATATGGTTAGTGAAGGATAAGAGAGCAGAGGTGGTGCTATGAAATGGTCTAAAGCCATGTTGACAGGGTGCTAATAAATTGTGATTGAGTAGGTAGGTTAACAGTTGTATGTGTATACATTTCTCCATTATTTTTGCCAAAGGAGATAGAACAGCTATGGGCCTATAATTGGACAACTCTTTGGAGTTACTGCCCTTATGCAGGGGAATTATGTGAGAGACTTTCCAGATTAGGGGAATAGATCCTTCAGAAATAGTTCTGTTAATGAGGATGGATATGGGGTAGGCTATGACTTTAGCAGCTTTTTGCAGGTATTCTGCAGGTAATTTATCAGCAGAAAGAGTAGTGGGTTTAAGTTTCTGTATGAGGTTACAGATAAGTGAAGTGGGCACTGGCTGAAAATGAAATGAATGAGAATTATTGGTAAAGGTTGTGGCAGAGCCTGGGGTGCTAGGGGATAGCTGGTTGGCTAGGGATTGTATGGTTTCAGTGAAAAAAGTATTAAATGAGTCAGCTATTTGGATGGGATTGTTGTGATCAGAGCCAGAGGGAGAGGTAGTACTTGAGCATCCAGGGTGTAGGAGGTTATTGATACCTCGCCAGAATTTATGGGGATTATTTTGGTTGGTTTGTTGTAGTTGGTAATAATAGTTTCTTTTATTGGCTAATATGGCTATTTTTGTTTCATTTCTTAGCTGTCTGAATTGCAGATGGTCTGAGGAGCTTTTTGTTGAGCACCATTTGGCCCATTGTTTATTTCTTTGGAGGATTTTTTGTTTGGTCGTTTTGGTGAGCCATGGTGCCGGTTTGGTTCTAATTCTAACTTTGCGTAATGGGGCATGGCTGTCTAAAATGGTTAGAAATTTAGAGTTAAAGTATTTCATGGCATTATCTATTGGGAGGTATTTCAGGGGTGACCAGTAACAGGTGACTAGTTTGGCTTGAAAGTGAGCAGGGTTAAAATTTTTGGTAGTGCGAATAGTTCTACAGATGGTAGAGTTTAGGATGACAGTTTTTGTTCTGATTAAATAGGTAAGCAAGTGATCACTTATGTCCTCAGGGAGGGTGCCTGTTTTATAGTTTAGTTGGGGGGTATTAGTGAGTATCCAGTCAAGGGTACTAGTTTTGTTGTTAGTTTTATTGGTGCGGGTTGGGGATGTTATAGTTTGGGTAAAACCATATAAGTTGATATGAGTAGAAGGCTGCTCAGATATACAGGAGTTCCAGTTAATGTTAAAATCTCCAAGTATAATGGTTTCTTGGGGTAGTTACTTGACAGCCAGCTGAGGATAGCCTCTAATGTGTTGATGTTATTGCCTGGGGGAAGATAGACACATGATAGATATATGGCTTTGCTTTTGTTAAGCTGAATCTTAGTGAGAAGAATTTCTGCATTGTTGCAAAGTGGAGGTTTGGAGTCTAACAAGGTAACTTGTAATCCATTCTTATAAAGTATGGCTACGCCTCCTCCTTTTTTAGTGTTACGGTCACGTCTTATGATATTATAGCCAGGGGGTAGAACTGCACTGTCTTGTATTGATGGATTAAGCCATGTTTCAGACAGACAGAGGATGTCAAAGGATACAAGTAATTCCTCCCTTAAACACTAGATGGTGCTATTTTAGAATTTAACAATCAACTTACTATTATTAATTAGAATAGGTTATTTAATGTATTAAAGTTTTAAATATAATGTATTTATGTGTTTTAAAATGTAAGGCTTTTGCTCTTTCTATTGTATGTTTTTATTAAATATTTTTATGATTTGTTAACCCAATAGGTTTGATATAACGTGAAAGGCTTGGAACAAGGAACTATATCTAATTGACGTAATTTATAATTTTAATTAATTAACTAATTGTTTAAGTGTGTGTGTTGCTAATATATAAAAGGTGGGCTGTAAGGCATGGTATTATCTCATTTCATCCGAGGAAGTAGCTGAAACGAAAACATAGTGTGGTGAACAAGCGTTTATGGTTTTTTCTACTGCTGGTCTGTTGCCTGGTTTTACTGCTGCCTGTGGATACTATTTGGAATAAATTTTGATTCACCTTGCTTGGAGCCTTATTTCCTTTGCTGGTGTGTTCTTTAAGGATAGCCTCTAATGTGTTGATGTTATTGCCTGGGGGAAGATAGACACATGATAGATATATGGCTTTGCTTTTGTTAAGCTGAATCTTAGTTAGAAGAATTTCTGCATTGTTGCAAAGTGGAGGTTTGGAGTCTAACAAGGTAACTTGTAATCCATTCTTATAAAGTATGGCTACGCCTCCTCCTTTTTTAGTGTTACAGTCACGTCTTATGATATTATAGCCAGGGGGTAGAACTGCACTGTCTTGTATTGATGGATTAAGCCATGTTTCAGACAGACAGAGGATGTCAAAGGAATAAACATCAATAAGGGCATGCAGGTGAGCTATTTTGTTATTGATGCTACGAATATTAAGATGAGCTATCAGGAGAGAGTTGGGGGGCTTGGTAAGTGTCTGTGTGATTGAATTTGTTGGTGTATCAGGCTGTGTAGCTGTGATAGTGATAGGACCTGGGTTAGGGTGTATATCACCATCTAACAGGGAGTGGACATAAACTTTTAGGATGAGTTGTAGAAGTTTAAAATCAGGTTCTTATTTTTTCTAGCTAGTGGGTTACACTGAGAGATGTGATGGAGTCTATGAAATATGGCTGCTGAGTACTTAGCTGAGCTGGGGAGGTTGCTAACACTATGAGTGGAGCTGGGGGTAAAGACAGAGGTGTGTGTGATGTGGGTATGCAGTCCTAGGAATCTATGGTGTTCGTAGAGAGTAAGTAGATAGGGAATGATAAGTATAATTAGGAGTAGTAATAAAGGTAAGGGTTTACAGGATCCTTGAGCCATTTGTTTAGGTTAAGGTGGTTAAATGTAGGGATATTTGTGGATAGAGTGGTAGGGTAATGGATAAAGGTAAATGAGTGATGGTTCTTTAAGGGGGAGGAGATAGAGGTAAAGTGACAATATAACAGAGGTAATAGCACTTTAAGGGGAGGAGTTAATAACACAAAAAAACAGGGTAAGCACTTTCACGGATGTCCTCCGCTTCATCAGACCATAAAATAACAAAAACCTACTAATGAGGCTATTTAAACACTTAACGGCCAATAAGGAATGCAGGTTAACAAGCATAATTAAACCATTCGTACCATGTTGGAAAACAGTCATAAATATAAAATGTGTACAAAATCTTGTGAAATATATAAATGGAAACTCACAGTTACAATGTTATTGTAAAAATACATAGCACCTAAAACTTATTACATGTGATATATATATATATATATATATATATATATATATATATATATATATATATATATATATATATATTACGTAAAACCACACAGTGCCAAACAATGAAACAAATGAAGAATGTCAGGAATAAATAAAACCAAATTAAATTTAATTTGGATTTATTTATTCCTGACATTCTTCATTTGTATTTGGATTTATTTATTCCTGACATTCTTCATTTGTTAATTTGGATTTATTTATTCCTGACATTCTTCATTTGTTAATTTGGATTTATTTATTCCTGACATTCTTCATTTGTTTCATTGTTTGGCACTGTGTGGTTTTACGAAGTTTTTGGTCGTTTCATATTCAAGTTTATATATATATATATATATATATATATATATATATATATAAAACATATGTAAAAAAATATCCATGTGTCACAGGTATACAAAAGAATAAAAGCTTAACATATCACATTAGCCAGTGCAGTACTTACTCATAAATAATTAATAAAAGAGATCAATGTTTAAGAGCTCTAGCTTTGAGAAATGGTTTTAACGACACCTTGCTATTCAGGCCTGGGGGCTTATCAGCCTGAAAGCGCATAATCCATTTTTGTTCAACAGCTTCGGTTTTATTACTGAGATCACCACCTCTGATACTACTATGCAGAATTTCCAAAACAAAAATTTGAAGTTGTGTGTGGAACCTTCACTGGCATCATGCATGGCCAGAGCACTAGTTTCTTTAGCATTTCTGATGTCCCTGAGATGCTCCAAAATTCTATCTTTAAATGCTCTGTTGGTCTTACCAATATAAAATGAAAAATGTACAATGCAGAAGCAAAAATACACAACGTTCTTAGTGTGGCAATCAGCATAGAAGGTTGTGTCTATCTCAAAGCCTAACTGTGGATGTGCAAAAAAACCCCAACATGTATGCATGCACAAGCTGTGCATCTCCTGCAGGCAAATGTCCCCATTCTCTCAGAGTAAACACGATCTTGATGGCCTAAAGGTTTGTAACACAGCTGGTTCTTGAGGGATCTATTGTTTCTAAAAGTGGGTGGGATTGTCATACTTGATAAATATGTCTATATAAGGAATATGTTGAACTTAAGTGATGTTGATACCTACACTCCTATATCTAGTATTGCATTGAAAGGGATTATGGACAGAGTACAATTCTATGTATTTGATCTATTAATAACCACATTAATATCTGAGCCACTGTTTGAATATTTTAAAGTGGATCAACCAGTTGTCCCTGTTGTGTATGGCCTCCCTAAGGTACATAAGGATTTGAATTATCCACCTATGCGACCCACTGTATCTAGCAGAGGCTGGGTAACAGAACCACTTTCGATTTTTGTAGAGAAGAGTCTTCATACAGTTTTAGATAATTGTCATACTGTTCTTAAAGACACCAAAGGGTTTCTCAATGAGCTAAGTAGTTATTTTGGTGTTATAACGGGCCCATGTTTTTTGTCACATTAGATGTAGCCTCTTTATTCGCTGTTGGGGCATAGAAAATGTTAGGGAAGTACTCTGTGCTAATGGTTTCTCCACTGATAAAGTTGAACTTATTTGTACCCTTCTAGAGGTTATTCTTGAGAACAATGCATTTATCTTTAATGACACTTTTTACATCCAGAAGGTTGGCGTGGCAATGGGCACTGCTTGGCCAAAAGCTATGCCAATCTATCACTTGTTAACTGGGAGACCAAATTTGTCATTTCCAACAACAGATATTGTGCTTCGATAAAATGGTTTAAACGTTTTGTGGATGATATTTTTATGTTGTGGCAATATACAGAAGAGAATTTACTACAGTCTTTGCATTATTTGAATGGCTTGAATGATTTTCTGAAATTCACTTACACATATGCATCAGATGAGATAGAGTTTTTGGTTGTGAAAGTAAGTAAAGATGCTTTACACTCCATTTCCACTACTCTGTATAGGAAGAGTGTTAGGAGGAATAACACACTACACAGTAGTAGTATGCACCCCAATTATACCAAGCTCAATGTTTTGAGAGGGCAGAGCTTTCAGATGATGCGTCTCCATAGCGATGTTGCACAGCTAACATTGGCTTTAGCTAAACTGAAGGAAGAATTTATTGAAAGGGTTTATAAACATGCAGTTATTGACACCCAGATTCGTAAACTTGGAGGGAGAGAAAGGGGAGATGTAGACCCTATTTCACGAACATTTCATCCAATACCCAGATCAATGTTGTAAGTGATGTAAATATTCCAACTGGTTCTACCATGGACAATGGGGTGGAGATTAGGATGTCGATAACCTTTGCTAGCAATATAAACATGGCTCTGAACTGGTTGTAAGTTTCTTGGAGGCCAGTGCTTGCTTGGGCTAAAGAAAGTCTCTGTGTTCACCAGTGGCAGTGGTTAACACTGAGCAGCCTGCCTGTCCCTGTAGGAGTTGTTACTGCCTAGAAGCTGTAGTTTTATTGGCCATTTTGAGTCAATTCTAAACTCCTTGATCTGAATCTCTTAAAACCCTGCTGCCTCGTGGTTTTGGAGTCTTTCCAGGCTTGTTAGTTGTTGCTGAAGCACCTACCAAAGGGAGAAAACGCTGAGAGAAGAAAGGAGCCACTTTTGAGATTTTAAGTATTTTCTTCTGATTTTTTTGTTTAGAATTACTGCTTTGCCGCCTACTTTTCAGTTTTTTCTGGCTTGCTAAAGTTTATATCTGTATTAGAAACAGTATTTAGAACACATCTAGAGCCTGTTTACTGCATTTCCTGTGTTGCACTTAATATAAAATAATTTTTTCTCTTAAAATTGCATTTTACCTGACTTTGGCCTAGCACCCAAGTGTGGAGTCATTTATTGCACTGTTGTGAATATTTTGCTACTTGTGTATCTCTGCTACCTTTAAACTAAAACAAAAAAAAGAAAAAAAAAACATCTTGCTTTCTTCTCACTTTCTGAAATTTAAGAATGTTCAGTTACAGATTTGCTGTTCTGAACTGTTTGTAAGTTTCTTGAAGGCCAGTGCTTGCTTGGGCTAAAGGGAAGTCTCTGTCTGTGTTCACCAGTGGCAGTGGTTAACACTGAGCAGCCTGCCTGTCCCTGTAGGAGTGGTTACTGACTAGAAGCTGTAGTTTTATTGGTCATTTTGGGTCAATTCCAAACTCCTTGATCTCTCTCTCTTAAAACCCTGCTGCCTTCTGGTTTTGGCATCTTTCCAGGCTTGTTAGTTGTTGCTGAAGCACCTACCAAGGGGAGAAAATGCTGAGAGGAGAAAGGAGCCACTTTTGCAATTTTAAGTATTTTCATCTGATGTTTTGTTTAGAATTGCTGCTTTGCCGCCTACTTTTCGGCATTTTCTGGCTTGCTAAAGTTTATATCTGTATTAGAAACAGTATTTAGAGCACATCTAGAGCCTGTTTACTGCATTTCCTGTGTTGCATTTAATTTAAAATTGTTTTTTTCTCTTAAAATTGCATTTTACCTGACTTTGGCCTAGCACTCAAGTGTGGGGCCATTTATTGCACTGTTGTGAATATTTTGCTACTTGTGTATCTCTGCTACCTTTAAACTAAAACACAAAAAAGAAAAAACAAAAAAATCTTGCTTTTTTCCCACTTTCTGAAATTTAAGAAAGTTCAGTTACAGATTTGCTGTTCTGAACTGTTTGTAAGTTTCTTGGAGGCCAGTGCTTGCTTGGGCTAAAGGGAAGCCTCTGTGTTCACCAGTGGCAGTGGTTAACACTGAGCAGCCTGCCTGTCCCTGTAGGAGTGGTTACTGCCTAGTAACTGTAGTTTTATTGGCAATTTTGGGTCAATTCTAAACTCCTTGATCTCTCTTACTTAAAACCCTGCAACTCTCTTTTCCGCGGTCTTGCGCACAGAGCAGCGTCGGGCAGCGCCGCTTAAACAGGTTTATACTATTCCCGGCTCCACAAAGTCTGCTCTTCACTTTTTCCCTTAGAACTTGCTCTAAATCTCTAATTAAGCACTCTATTTTCATTCTAAAGCCCTGCACTTGCTCGTATAAGTAATCTCATAGGTAAACACAAACTAAAGAACTACATCCTCTTATACTCCTTCTAAGCACTTGCTCCCTATTGGTTCTTTCTGATCAGTCAATAAGTAGTTCCCTATATTATTCAGGCATGTGCAAAGGTCAGTTTCGAGTTTACTCTCCAGTCCAGCTGGTGAATCTGGGAATCTTGAGGCAATGTTACAACTGCCTTATGTATACGGACCACCCTCTCCTCCTCCCAACAAGCTCAAATATATGTGAGAGATGCAACTATATAGCCAAACTGGAGGCTAAGCTCTCTCTCAACCCAGTACTGGCACAGCCTGTCGAGAGGGTAACCACACACACCACAAATCCAGTCTCACATAGACCTATCGCATCAGCAAACCAAACACATAAACACACAAAAACCTATTCGGTGGCTCTAAATAAAAATCTGCCTAAGCAGCAGAGACCTCCAAAGCAGACATCCAAGCAACACCTACCACGAAACAATATCCACGTAGCACATAGCTCACAAAGTCAGTGTGCCACACAGTCACAGGCCTTAAGGCTAAGCAACACACCTAAAACACTTGTAATAGTTGACTCTATTGTCAGACACACTGATGTCCCACTCACCAGGCTGAACAAGGAGAAGGTTACTGTAAGCTGCCTGTCGGGTGCCAGGATCCGCCACATAACACAAGCACTCAGGTCACTCCAAAGGAAATACAAATATGACTCTGGCATTGTCCATGCTGGTGTGAATGACCTGAGACTTACCTCCCTGGACTACATGAAAAAAGACATACAGGAGCTCTTTGATCATGTAGCCCTGGCCGGTATAAGCCTGACCTTGAGTAGCATCTTACCCTCACCAAGAATGATGCCACAGTATAAAGACAAAATGATCAATTTTAACAATTGGCTAAAGTATTGGTGTCATTCAAAGGGGATCCAGTGTCTGTCAGCCTGGGATGACATGCTCGACAAGCCACGTTGCTTCGCTAGGGACAGCTTGCACCTGTCACCCTTGGGTTTTGGAATACTGGCAAAGGCTCTTGCCTCCCCCATAGTGCCGTTTTTAGGCAAGGCTCAAAAGACAAACCCACCTCCATAGACAACACAAAGAAAAAAAAACTAAGGGTAATGCTGCTCAACGCCAGAAGTCTAAACCTCAAGATGCATGCACTTGAGACTCTCCTCAGTATAGAGAATATCGATATCTGTGCAGTAACAGAAACCTGGTTCAAGGCTCCCGAGAGCACCCCAGCACTAACAGGTTATACTTCATACCATGCTTTCTGGCTCCAAAACTCGGACCGAACCACAAAAGGAGGGGGGAGTATCCATATTTGTCAAAGATACCCACACCTCCAGGTTAGTGGCACTGCACGAAGCATCAGAGACCATCCATGTGCAACTAACAGTGGGAAAACTGCCTTTCAGTTTGTAGCCTGCTACAGACCACCCTCCCAAACACAGGAACCTCACTCAGCTTTCCTGAGAACACTGGAGAATATGAAGGTCTCTCCAAACACTATTATATTGGGGGTGGGAAAAATTCCCCCCAACCCCCCAAAACCCAAAAAAAAAATCGGAAAATTTGGGGAAAAAAACCTAAAACCTTTTCCCCCAAGGCCCCCAAAACAACCCCTACGGTTTTCCCCCCCCAGGTAACTTACGCCTGTCAATTTTCAGCCATTTTACGTTCCCCCTGCTGCCTTAGAATGATAACCCTAACTTGTTACTTTTCTCATGTTGAACCCCATGTAATGTATATGTATATCCTCATTCTCTGTTTAATATGTATGTGGAGCTTTTCTCCCCAGGACTCCATTGAAAACGGGTTCTTGAGCCCAATGGACTATCCTGGTTAAACAAATGCAAATAAATAAATAAATAAATAAATAGAGGTAATAGCACTTTAAGGGGAGGAGTTAATAACACAAAAAAACAGGGTAAGCACTTTCACGGATGTCCTCCGCTTCATCAGACCATAAAATAACAAAAACCTACTAATGAGGCTATTTAAACACTTAACGGCCAATAAGGAATGCAGGTTAACAAGCATAATTAACCCATTCATACCATGTTGGAAAACAGTCATAAATATAAAATGTGTACAAAATCTTGTGAAATATATAAATGGAAACTCACAGTTACAATGTTATTGTAAAAATACATAGCATCTAAAACTTATTACATGTGATATATATATACTATATACTATATATATATATATATATATATATATATATATATATATACAAAACCACACAGTGCCAAACAATGAAACAAATGAAGAATGTCAGGAATAAATAAAACCAAATTAAATTTAATTTGGATTTATTTATTCCTGACATTCTTCATTTGTATTTGGATTTATTTATTCCTGACATTCTTCATTTGTTAATTTGGATTTATTTATTCCTGACATTCTTCATTTGTTAATTTGGATTTATTTATTCCTGACATTCTTCATTTGTTTCATTGTTTGGCACTGTGTGGTTTTACAAAGTTTTTGGTCGTTTCATATTCAAGTTTATATATATATATATATATATATATATAACCAAAACACCCAGGCGATAGACCAAAAACAAAAATGAAGACAAATCCCAGAATACACCCAATCACTAATCACCAGTCGGAGCCGCAATCCAACCGGCAAGTGAACTATGAAAACGTAGCTGAATCCAGAAAGTAATGCAAGCTGTTTACTCAACTAATCCGCAATTAATCCAAGCATGCACGTTAACACTGTATATATTGACGCTGTGTTAAACAAGTCCAAAAATCCTAGGCATATGTCCAATAAGGCTCGTAGTAAATAAAATGCGTTGTTACCCAATTCCACAAAGTAATCGAATCACAAAATCATAAAAGAAACCTTTTATTCGTAAGCGCTTTCACGGTTCAATGCACCGCTTCATCAGACAAACACTAACAACTTAATCCCATCTTAAATATCTAATATCAAATAAGCACATGATTTCAAAGACCTCATTAAAATAAATCACATTCAAACAAAACTTTTTAAAATTTTACCATGAGCTGGATTGCGTCCATTTTTAACCCAGATCATGCATTCATTGCCAACACTGAGTAAAAAAATTAAACATTCTTTGATTTAAAAAACTTCAACATGCAGAATTACAAAAACCGTTGTACAGAGTTGCATAATTATGCTTTGTTGCCAAAACCAAAACCCCGGTCAAGACATTTTGCAGATGCCATCATTTTTGGGGGGAAAATGGTGAGAACTAGAAGACATGTATGCAATACTGGGGAACGATACATGACACTTAGTGCATGGGCACAGTAATGGCAGTCCAAACTTAGGACCGAAGGGCTTGCCTACATGTTTGTAGTGTGAAACCGAACTGGTATGTCATAAATGGGTTAAGGAGTTAGAACAAAAGAAGATCCAGAATTAAACTAAATAATGAAAAGGTACAACACAGGAAACTTTGAGTTGGTTCAATCAAAAGTGTTTGACCAACCCAAGGTCTCCCCGTCTTACCACAGACATTTCAATCCTGGACATATTCCGCACTTGTCCAAGAAACTTGAAATCCAAAGCAAATTACCTTCATCATACTGGGACACTCGGGTCCGTCTGAAATAACAAAGTCCTGATCCTCAAAGCTACGTTGATTTACCACAAAATTTAAGCACTTTGCAATTACAATACTTCCTAGCAGGCTTTGGTGGCCCCATAATTCTTACAGAGATGAGTAATTATTCATCGGAAAAGGGAAAAAAAGGGCAACATTTCAAAGTACTCAAGAATGGGTCTTTTAATCATGTTAAGCCTGTTCAACTGAATTTACTAAATAACAGGATAGATTGCAAAACGTCAATCAATTCCTAATTGACAACTTGCAAATACCAACACGCATTAATATCTAACAAGTTCAGGGAAGCTCATGTCCCATTCCTAAAACAATTCTTCCCTGAGTTCATGATCGATAACAGTTGTTTCCTCTCAAGCAACTGATGAGAACCATTTTTCCCGAACTTAATTCCAAAATTAACTAATAAAGCCTGTCAATTCAGTATAGGTTATGTACTTTGGGCAGAAAGCACGTAGCATCAGTTGGATCAGATCCCGACTTGTTACAACGACAGTGCTCTCTCAGCTTGGATACTAAGGTAAACCTGAAGTTTGCAATGGACTGAATTCACAAGTCTGTAAAATTCAGAATGCTACCGCAATTTTTGAAAATTTCAGTGTAAGAAGTGTTCAACACCTACTACCTTGAAGCTTTTCACAATTTCCCACTTGCTCATGTTAGTTAAGCATATGAATATGACATTGTTTCTAAACCCCTTAGGGGAAAAGACGTACTGTCTGGAGACGTGACTTATAGAAAGTTGTCAAACTTCGGGTCGGTTCGGCTGATAATCCATGTACTGATACACGTTGATTTTTCTAAGTTGAACTCAAACTTTGTGTTCCTATGTTTCCTGACATTATACACAAAATTATGGTTGTTTGATAAGACGCTAGCTAGATCCAAAGGCTAATCTTCGGGAACAAGTTTGTTACCACTGTGGAATAATTAGAATCATTTGGATAGAACAAGTACAATCCCTTTTGACATTCCTGAAATTAAAGATTCATATAGATTTCATGAAACTTTAATCAACAGAATTTCCTTCTGATCATATCATCATAATGAAGACCCCTATTTGATGTTCATTACAAATCTAGAGCTTTAAAAAAATTCTCCAGATAAGATTCACAGAGCTTTATTCGCTAGAAATTCCGTTTCTACCTTGTAGATCTATAGTGGATTCAATAACCCTTTTCTAACCTGTTATCTATCCTTGGATTCAAACCTTAAGCTAGAAATCCGCGAATCTACACAGAAATTTGGACTCCTGAGAACGTTAAACCAATGCTTACTCGGTAATCTTAGTTGACAGTTTTTGCCAAGAAATGCCTTAAATGTAGATTAAGTCCTGTTTTCGGTACTCTGAAGGGCTTGAACCCCTTTAGTTTCCTTTGATCAAATCAGCAGTTCATATCTCTAAAGGGGTTTATCAGTCCTTCTGGTTAATCTCTGACAAAAGTACCCTGTTTAACATCCTGATTCTTACTCCAGATCGTTTAACGAGGCACCAAACTCATTTCACTTTTAGAATTAGATCTCAAACCGCTGGTTTTCTAATTTAATGATGGCTATCTGAAGATGGCTTTCTGGATGGACTTTGCTGCTATTTGGTTTGTCATTCTGATACACAATTTTCATTCCATAGGATTATCATTTCGTGCTAGCTTTCTTATTGAAGACCACAGTATGATATTTTCTGTTGCCTCAGGTGCATTCTCATTAAAGTTAACAAATTCTTGTCATGATTGCATAAGTTCAAAATTCATTTTTTTTGAATAATTCTTAAGTTTGGTGTTCTCATATTCCTCTTCTAAAATTGATTAGCCTTGTTAGTTAAAAGTGCCTGAAAGAACGTTCATTGCCATATCAATAACTCTAATTTCTTTTATTAATTATTTTTAAGACCCGTATGTGATAGTTCATTATGGAGGGACGAAAGAATATTAACAAGTTATTGATATGAAATTTTTATTTAAAAATTACAATCTATTAATTTTTAATAAGTTCATCTAAATATTACATCTCCAATGTCAGTTTGCATCATTATCAAATCTTCCGATGCACAAATTAATATAAAATCCAAAGGGTTACGTTTTGCTTCTTAACCTAATTGAAATCTAGACAAATCAAATAAGAAATAATGTCTGTGAAGGGTGGACGGGATTTCTTACTGTTGAACTTAAATGTTGTTTAAAACTAAACTCACTGTCTATATTGTTTCCTCAAGTTGAGTTTGTAACAAATTTTCCAAAGACACAAACATGGCAGTGAGCGACACAGTCCATGAAGCAGCTTCCAACAACAAGGCTACTGCACAAACTTACCCAAATGCAGTCAACATAGGAAAAAGAGGTACTTGCCTGAAATGACCAACAAACTAGTCATACAACAGACTATAAGGGGTTACCTAGAATCTAGAAGTCCGCTGGGGATAGACTAAAATAAGATCCATATGGAAGGCGGTATATCCCTATGAAATCCGCCATGCAGTTACAAAGGCAAAAGAAAACAACATAGTTAGGGTGTAACTAAGGACAGATCTCGGTTTGCACGCATCAGACATAAGCCGAGATACATGTCAGTGATCAAAGACCTACCCTTCACTAAACCCAATAGGATAGTCACAATTCACCACAGACATACGCACTCTGTGCATGATATCAGCAAAATACCAAGATAACCCTTGGATCCTTTATACCCACATCTTATCTGCCAGCTGACCTTTAATGGTCAAAGAACTATTTATGTTCAACCCAATGCAACAAATCAATAAGGAGAGACATTCAACTTCTTGGTATCTAACTCAGCTTTGAAGTAAATACAGAATTATCAATCAACAAACTGGCAGAACTGAACTAAATTGCTGAAAAAAAACTCAAACAACAATGAATAATTCTTATGAAAGGGGAATAGGTTTTCCCTGCTACTAATGTCAAATATCCAAATGGGAACATTAGCTTGTATCAAAGTTCCTCATTGAATATTAATTCAAGGATTCAATCTTTGAAAACCCCAAATATTAATGACCTTCACCTTGAATAGTTTCCACCTTTGCACCAATCAACCCAAAATTAAAAAACCCTAGACACCGGTTCCCCATGTCGAGTTTAAACGGAAAATCTATTCCAAAACAACTCAGTCTCTACAGCTTCACATCAGCCAGGAAAAGCTTAATTTTGCACCAAAGCACTACAAGTTGATGATGTTCTACAAACATATCACTGCCTACTCCAAAGGGCCAATTGTGCTTCAAAAAAACAACATGAGCAGCAATGTGACAAGTATCCCCATAGATGGATCGGGCTCAGTACTTCAGAACATTTCAAACCGTTAAAATGGACACTGTTCAGACACCACAACTTTTAGCAGAGATGACAATCATTCACAAAAGGGTTTCATTCCCAAGATGTTGGCTTCAGTGAATGTCGATGACTCCTTGAATTTCATGCACATTAAACTCACCAGGTTACCTTTAGTTCCAAGTAGATAGATCCTTGCCAGTCCCAAAGAGGATCTGGCAAACCATCAAGAAATCATCAGGGATCTTTTCTGCACAGAAACTGCACTCATTTTCAATTGCGTCAGGCTGGGTGTCACTGAGTATGGTCACAGTTCGAAAGGAACTCTCAAAAGGTAGGCTGTTTCTTACAGAGATAAGATGTGTACTCACGCCCACAACGGGAGACCTTATTTGCATCAGCTGACCTCATTCCTGAAAAGTGATCTACCTTTCATCGCATGCAAATTTGGTATAGGGTAAGCCATTACTGGATTTACATCCTTTTGGAAGGTGGCCATTCCCTTTCTGCAGTAATTTACAAGATTGCTTTACAACAACCAGAACATCAAACTGTTAAAGAACTTGAATTCATTGTACAAGTCCTACCTAGATCTCCACCCTGTAGGAACTTAGGATGCATCAAGCTACAATGACGAATGAGGAATTCAAATAGTTCATCCTTTTATACGCTGAAGGGGGGTCAGGACTACCATTTTCAAAAGATTCAGCAATCTTTCAAGTTGACTGGCAGAATCCATGTTCAGTCTCATGTAGGAATGTCCACTGGGAGACATATGTGCCAGGACCGAAGAGGCCGAGCTATGCTGGGATATTGAGACTTGAGCCCATAGAGGTTTGGGGCCTCAATGACACTGTCTCATTGAAACCTCACCTCAAGAATATAGTCATGAAGTTCCACCACCGCATTACATTACTTTCCCCCAGTTTCCCATTATCTTGTTTTTTCTACCTTTCCATGCATTCTCACACCTGCCCATTAAACCCCATTTTATGGACCATCAAACCAGTTCCCACGCGTTTCACACCATACACACAAACATGATAGGCACAGACCTTTTCTGGTGCCTATACATGTCTGTGTACTTTGCCATCTATACCTGTGCCCATGCACTACTCGTAGTGTCATGTATCTGTTCCCCAGTGTATTGCAGTCACATAGTCATTCTTTAGCGCTTGATTTAACAGCGATTTTTTTCCTCACAAATGATCGGGTATTCATGCGAGAATGTTCTTGGAACCGGAGGGTTTGGATTAAAACTACAGTCAGGCAAAAATAACTCCTACAGGGACAGGCAGGTTGCCCAGTGTTAACCACTGCCACTGGTGAACACATAGAGACTTTTGAGCCAAAAGTTAATTGGCCTCAAGAAACTTACATAAACAGTTCAGAGCCATGTTTATTGGTTAGCAAAGGTTATCGACATCCTAATCTCCACCCTATTGTCCATGGTAGAACCAGTTGGAATATTTACATCACTTACAACATTGATCTGGTATTGATGAATGTCAGAAATAGGGTCTACATCTCCTTTTCTCCTCCAAGTTTTCATTTAATCTAAAATAATAATCGCATGTTTATAAACCCTTTCAATAAATTCTTCCTTCAGTTTAGCTAAAGCCAATGTTAGCTGTGCATCATCGCTATGGAGATGCATCATCTGAAAGATATGCCCTCTCAAAACATTGAGCTTGGTATAATTGGGGTGCATACTACTACTGTGTGTTATTCTCCTAACACCTTTCCCATACAGAGTAGTGTAGTTGGCGTAAAGCATCTTTACTTACTTTCACAACCAAAAACTCTATCTCATCTGATGCATATGTGTAAGTGAATTTCAGAAAATCATTCAAGCCATTCAAATAATGCAAAGACTGTAGTAAATTCTCTTCTGTATATTGCCACAACATAAAAATATCATCCACAAACGCTTAAACCATTTTTATCAAGCATACATTCTGTTGTTGGAAATTACAATTGGTTCCAGTTAATCAGCGATAGATTGGCATAGCTTTTGGGTCAAGAAAGCCCAATGCTTACCGCCCAACCTTCTGATGTAAAAAGTGTCATTAAAGATAAAATGCATTGTTCTCAAGAATAACCTCTAGAAGGGTACAAGAACCAACTTATCAGTGGAGAAACCACACACAGAGCACTTCCCTAACATTTTCTATGCCCCAACAGCCATTAAAGAGGTACATGCCTAATGTAATGAAAACATGGGCCCGTTATAACACCAAAATAACTACTTAGCTCTATTGAGAACCCCTCAGTGTCTTCGGCACAGAATTGTCACACCACTAAACTGTATGAAGACTCTTCTGCAACTAGTGGTTCTCAAGTTACCCAGCCTCTGCTAGATACAGTGGCCGATAGGTGGATAATTCAAACTCATGTACCTAGGAGGCCAATTAGGGATAATTGGCGATCCACTTAATATATTCAAACAGTGTCCAGATATTAATGTGGTTATTAATAGATCAAATATATAGAATTGTACTGTCCATAACCTTTCAATGCAAGTATTATAGGAGGTAGGTATCGCATTTACTAAGTTCTAGAGATTTCGAGAGAGATGGTATTTAATGCTGACAATCCCACCTACTTTTAGAAACAATAGATCCCTCAAGAACCAGCTGTGTTACAAACCTTTAGGCCATCAAGATCGTGTTTACTCTGAGAGAATGGGGACATTTGCCTGCAGTGGATGCACGGCTTGTGCATGCATACATGTTGGGGTTTTTTTGCACATCCACAGTTAGGCTTTGAGATAGACACAACCTTCTATGCTGATTGCCACACTAAGAACATTGTATATTTTGCTTCTGCAGTGCATGTTTTTCATTTTACATTGGTAAGACCAACAGAGCATTTAAAGATAGAATTTTGGAGCATCTCAGGGACATCAGAAATGCTAAAGAAACTAGTGCTCTGGCCATGCATGTTGCCAGTGAAGGTTCCACACACAAGTTCAAGTTTTTTGTTTTGGAAATTCTGCATAATAGTATCAGAGGTGGTGATCTCAGTAATAAAACCGAAGCTGTTGAACAAAAATGGATTATGCACTTTCAGGCTGATAAGCCCCCAGGCCTGAATAGCAAGGTGTCGTTAAAACCATTTCTCAAAGCTAGAGCTCTTAAACATTGATCTATTTTATTAATTATTTATGAGTAAGTACTGCAGTGGCTAATGTGATATGTTAAGTTTTTATTCTTTTGTATACGTGACACATGGATAATTTTTTACATATGTTTATATATATATATATATATATATATATATATATATATATATATATATATATATATATATGTAATAAGTTTTAGATGCTATGTATTTTTTACAATAACATTGTAACTGTGAGTTTCCATTTATATATTTCACAAGTTTTTGTACACATTTTATATTTATGACTGTTTTCCAACATGGTATGAATGGGTTAATTCTGCTTGTTAACCTACATTCCTTATTGGCTGTTAAGTGTTTAAATAGCCTCATTAGTAGGTTTTTTGTTATTTTATGGTCTGATGAAGGGGAGGACATCCGTGAAAGTGCTTACCCTGTTTTTTTGTGTTATTAAAGGTGTGCTGTGTTGGAACCAACTTGCCTTTTTTACTTCTTCACTTGCTTTTGCTGTTGTTGGTTCCTTTGTCGGTTTAGAGGTTTGGTGTACACTATTTTCCAAATGACACACAGCCCACAGACTCAGTGCGCCAGTCAACTACAGTCCATAAGGCAAAACAACGTACCCAACAACTAGTCATAGGTGACTCTATAGTCAAGCACACTGATGTCCCACTCATCAGGCTAAACAAGGAGAAGGCTACTGTCTGCTGCCTGTTGGGTGCCAGAATCCACCACATAACACACGCACTAAGGTCACTCCACAATAAGTACAAATATGACTCTGTCATTGTCCATGTTGGTGTGAATGATCTGAGATGTACCTCCCTTGGACTATATGAAAAAAGACATGGAAGAGCTCTCCGATCTTGTAGCCCAGGCAGGTATGACCTAACCCTGAGTAGCATCCTGCCATCGTCCAGAGTGATACCGCAGTACAAGGACAAAATGATTGACTTCAACAATTAGCTAAGCTTCTGGTGTCATTCTAAGGGGATCCGGTATCTGTCTGGCTGGGCCGACATGGTCGACAGACCACGATGCTTGCCAGAGATGGCCTGCACCTGTCACCTGTGGGATTCCAGATACTGGCTAAGGCTCTTGCCGCCCCTATACTGCCTTTTTTAGGCAAGGTTCAAATGACAAATTCACCACCATAACAGGAACAGGCAAGCAAAATCTGAGGGCAATGCTACTCAATGCTAGAAGTCTAAATCTCAAAATGCACTCCCTTGAGGCACTCCTTAAAATGAAGAACATCGATATCTGTGCAGTGACTGAGACTTGGTTCAAGGCTCCAGACAGCACCCCTGCATTACCAGGCTATAACTCATACCACACTTTTCGGCCACCTAACCTGGACTGGAACACCAAAGGCGGAGGTGTGTCCATATTAATTAAGGATATCCACACCTCCAGGCTAGTTGCTCAGCATAATGCATCTGAGGTTATCCAAGTGCAACGAACTCTGGGCAAAACTGCAATCCAAATTGTAGCTTGCTACAGATCCTCCACCATGCCCCAGGATTCCCACTCTTCTTTTCTTGATATACTGGAAAATATTAGGGTTCAACCAAACACCCTAATAATGGGCGATTTCAACTACTCCGCCATTAACTGGGAAAACTACTCATGTACCAACTCCTTCACTCAAAGCTTTCTGGAATTCATAAATTCCAATGCCCTGGATCAACTTATCCACACCCTCACCAGGGGCAACAATATCCTAGACCTAGTCATTACCAACATGAGTGACTGGTGTTCCACACCTGAAGTCAACTCCTCATTGGTCAGATCTGACCATAAGCTAATCACCCTAGATATCCACATCCCGCTCCCACCCTCCATTAAGGAAAGCACGGTAAAAAAATTCTCCAAAGCTAACTTCATGCTTCTTAAGACCGAAGTGGCGAACTTCATGACACCCATGCAGATGGACAATATAGTTACGACTGCTGAATCCTACACAAATGCACTCTATAAGTACTTACACGAGTGCATGGATCGTGCTACCCCAAACAGAACCAAGACGCTATCCTCCAAAAAGAAGGAAGCCAATCTGGTGGTCCCTTGCCATAAACAAACTCTACAACAGAAGGAAGAAACTGTTACAAAAGAGAGTAAATCCCCATGAGTGGAGGAGCTCCCTGGTCAGCCTCAGTAAGAAGCTGAGATTCCTTATAAGATCCTCCAAAGCTAGCTATGAAAACAAAATCGCCACTGATTCTAGGGACAACCACAAGGCATTCTACAGCTATGTCAAGAATATCAATGGCAACACCCAGATCTGCTCTGGATTACAGCACAATGGCATGTAATTTACAGAACCAACTGATACTGCCAACATCCTGACAGATAGGTTCAGTGCTAACTTTATCCCCCTCTCACCCCTAAAGGGCCCATATCTATATAGGAAGAATGCAGAGTCCCTGTAATCACAACTGCGCAGGTAAAAGCTGCACTCTAAAGCCAAAAACACAGCATCCATGGGACCGGACAACATCCCAGGCTACGTTTTACATGAACTTCAGAATGAACTGGCTCCCCACCTAAGCATCATGTTCAGTCATAGCCTCACTTCAGGCTTTGTGCCCACTGAATGGTGCACAGCAACAGTTATCCCACTCCACAAAAGGGGAGCCACCACTGATCCCGGAAACTATCACCCTTTTAGGCTGACGAGCCTGGTCTGTAAGGCAATGAAACGTATCATCATGGAACTCATAAACAAAGACATTGGTAACCTCCAAACTCTGGACCCACCCAGTTCAGGTTTATGAAAGGCAGATCATGCCTCCTGAACCTAATCGACTTCTTTGAGGCAGTCACCAAAGCCGTAGATGAGGGTAAGGTGGTTCACACAGCCCATCTTGACTTCGCCAGGGCTTTTGACACCATCCCACATTCTGGAATTATAGCTAAACTCACTAAACTAGGTATAAATCCCTACGTCACAAGATGGGTTGCCAACTGGCTCACTGACAGAACCCACACTGTAAAAGTTGCAGACTCCAAATCTGACTTCAAACCAGTGACAAATGCAGTACCACAGGATTCAGTCCTGGGACCTCTCTTGTTTGGTATCTACTTCTCTGAAGTACAGGCTAACACAGAAGGCCTTTGGCTAACGAAGTTCGCAGATGACTGCAAACAAGGAGCCATAGTCGAGTCCCCAAATGATGTGGACATCCTACAGAAGGGCCTCACTGAGGCAGATGCCTGGTGTCAGAGCCATGGCCTCAACCGCAATGCCAAAAAGTGTATTGTCATCCTCTTTGGTAAAAACTCTGTACCCATGAATTACCACATAGGTGGCAGTCTACTTAATGCCGAATGTGTGATAAGAGACCTTGGGACCCAGGTGGACAGTAGTCTCTCCTTTGTTAATCACATCACCACAGTAGTCAGGAAATACTTCTATGTGGCACACCTCATCACAAAAAGGTTCTCATCCAGGAAAAAAGAGGTCATTGTTCCCCTCTACTCAACACTCATTAGACCCATTATAGAGTACAATGCCCCTTTTGGAATGTACCTCATAAGACATCTGCAGCATTTGGAAAGGCCACAGAAGTACCTCACAAAGAGGACTACTGGCCTCAAACAGATGCCCTACACTGACCATCTCAAAAAACTCCAGCTTTACTCCATAGCATATCACCTACTCCAGGGTGATCTCTGCCTAACATATAAAGCTATGTGAAACCCAGAGTTGTTGGACATGCTACACCTAAAGAAATTCCAATCCCTCTGAGCTACACACTCTAGGGACCTAAGCCTTGTCACCACAATAAACAGGACATGTTGGAGGGATAGATTCCTGTCCCAAAGACTTCTCATACTCTGGAACAAGCTATCCATCTATGTCAAGCAAAGCTCCTCATTAGCACTCTTCAAGAAAAATCTTGATGAGTGGATGGAAAATAG